>NW_027494463.1:0-290534 GCF_021521415.1 Bidens hawaiensis
GCAGGCGTGGGTGTTGACGCATTCCGGGGTGAAGCGCAGGGGAGTATCCCCCTGCCAATGACGGTAGGCTCGGTCAGCCTTCCTGAGGCGTCGACCCAGGCGCCTGCGCCTGCATCCGCTGGTCCAGTTGCTCATTCCTTTGAGCCAACTGTTCCGGCAGAGATGACGTCACCGCCGGCTGTGAGTGCGATTTTTACAGCATCCTTCACAGAGCCGGCGGTTACTGCTGCTGCTTACAAGGCGGCGACCACAACGGCGACCACGGCGGCTGCCGCCATGCCCGCGCCACCGGCATCGATGGCCGGACCATCAGGTACGCGCAGGGCTTCCCGTCGATTTTTGCCACCTTCCCGTCTGCCTGACCTGTTGGATGGATTTCCTTTAGGTTCAGGTGATGGGTTTGGCGGCTATCGGCCTGTCATTGACCCTACAGGTGCGTAGGGTTCCTTTCTTTTTCCCTTATGTTTTTTATCATCTTTTCCTTACTGCTTTTGTTTCTTTTGCAGTGTCGGATTCCAATGAAGTGTATGTTCCTCGATGGAACATACGCCGAGGAACAACCCTTCGCACACCTGTGGAGTGCGTGGACTGGGCTCGCCACGCTGCTCCTCCGGGTGCGTTGGGGGAAGCCATGGTTAGCTACCAGGAGGGTAGGCTAACTAATGAGCTTCGGGTTCTCCAGGCCCGGATGCAGCCGCGCGTCGAGCTGCTTTGTCGTGAAAACGACAAGTTGAAAGCAGCTCGCGCCAAGGACATATCTGAGGCGCGTGCTCTTCGGGAGGAGAACCAACAGCTGGCGGCAGCTGCCGCTGACAAGGAGAAGGCCTTCAAGGCCCTCGAGGTTGAAGTTCAGGCGCGACTCGAGGCCCGCTCCAAGGCTGCCCAAGCTGTGAATGAACAGCTTCGGCTGGCCAGGGAGACTGCGCGAAACGCAACCGAGAGGGCTGCCAAGGCTGAAGCCGTTGCTGAGCCTTTGCGTGTGGAGAATGAGGAGCTGAAAGGCAAATTAGAGGCTCTCCAACGCGCTCATGATGCCTTGGCAATGGAAGATGCCAAGAAACTCCAGGAAATCCTGGACCAGAGGGGGGTGCTTGACCAGACCCAGCGGAAGCTTAAGGGCGTCGAAGAGGCTGCCGCAAAGGAAGTTTTACTTGCCAACCTTAACAAGAGCGAAGCCGAACGCGCCCATAACGAAGCTCAAGCTGCCCTCCAATGGCTTCTTCGAGAAGCGTTGCCTCAGGTATGTTTAGTTTTATCTTCACGCTTTTCTTTTGTAAGAAAAGGTTCTAATACTTGTGTTTTCTTTGTAGGTTGTGCGTCGGGTCTTTTCAGAGACCTCTTACGATGATGCTATGACCGCAGCCCTCAACGCTTCTCATGAGGATGGGGAAAATGCCGGCTTCTTGCTTGGTCTAGGGTTTGTTGAGAAGGCGTTCCGCCTTCCAACTTCCCTTTGTTCAATGTGGATACCGAAGCCATTTATGACCAAGCATTGAACCAATACGCCGCCTTCCCGCATCCAGTGGTGGAGAAGGTGGACGAAGTAGCTGCTGCTGATGATGGGTTAGCTGTCCTCAAAGCGTTCCTCGAACCACCCCGTTCTTCTGACGGAGCGGGTCCAAGTGGAAGCGTCCCTGAAGCTTGATCCTGAAGATCCCTTCCCATTGCTAAGATAGACTTGTATAGTTTTTTTTTTCTTTTAGGCGGGTAGTTTCCCCGGCCATTCTTGTAATATATTCTTGAAATATTAATCTTTTTGCGTATAAGATTGTTATTTCCTTCTTTGGGTTCCTTGTTTTATAAACTTATGACTTGCATACTTAGTTTAAATTAGCAATTTTCCAAGTGTTTAGAATAAGAACCTTTGAACGTGGTTGATAGTGGGTTAAAGTTTCGCTTCCTCCTTCGTGATTGTGCGGGTGGAACCGTCACTTGCACTTGGTAGGATGGCTAAACTTTAACGTATATCTGACCTGCGTGTAGGTTTTCCTTTTCGAAATTTCTAAGGCATTAAGATAAGTTGACCTTTGAACGTGGTTGATAACAGGAAGTCTTGCTTCCTCTTTCGTGATTGTGCGGGTAGAACCGTCACTTGCACTTAGTAGGATGGCAAAACTTTACCCTTATCTGACCTGCGTGTAGGTTTTTCTTACCTTTTGAGGATAAGTTAACCTTTGAACGTGGTTGATAATAGGTGTGAAGTTTTGCTTCCTCTTTTGTGATTGTGCGGGTAGAACCGTCACTTGCACTTAGTAGGATGGCAAAACTTTACCCTTATCTGACCTGCGTGTAGGTTTTTCTTACCTTTTGAGGATAAGTTAACCTTTGAACGTGGTTGATAATAGGTGTGAAGTTTTGCTTCCTCTTTCGTGATTGTGCGGGTAGAACCGTCACTTGCACTTAGTAGGATGGCAAAACTTTACCCTTATCTGACCTGCGTGTAGGTTTTTCTTATCCTTTTTAAGAATTTTGTTTTGAACCGTTCGACGCGCGGTTGTCGATAGGTTAGTGTTCATTTTCCTTTCATGATTCATGCGGATAGACCGACACTTTCATTTAATGGGATAATTGAATTCTCCTTCAACTGACTCTGCGTGAAGGTTTGCCACGTTATTGGGTTCGTGCGGGTAAGACCGCCTTCCCACGCAACGACTTCACGTAATGTGAATGCCGTCACCAGTGTTGGATAGTTTAAACCGTTCGATGCGCGGTTGTTGATAGGTTATTATTCAGTTTTCTTAATGATTCATGCGGATAGACCGGCACTTTCATTTTTGGGTGCTGAACTTTTTCCCCTTCAACTGACCTGCGTGAAGGTTTGTCACGTTGCTGGGTTCGTGCGGGTAGGACCGCCTTCCCATGCAATGACGACGTAATTATGCGGTGAAAACCGGCATATTAGTTCAGAAAAGTATAAATGTAAAATCATCAGCTTCGGTGTTCTTAAAGAGAATCATTTCCATTAGAAGTGGCTCTTGGCCTTTTCTTTACAAATTGGAATTGATTTACATGCAGACTGTGTAAATGAGCTCCCTTCCATGTTGGGATGGGAGTGCCATCGAGCCGATACGCACCTGGTTCGGGATCTCGTTCTTTACGCAGCATGTAGTCTCGATTTTGAAGCTGGAATTGATTCGTGTTTTCCCCAGCTGGGGTTCTATACGCACTCGCCTGCTCAGCCTTTATTACCCCACGAGGTGCGCGAGCGTCCCATCTCTGACAAATGCTTCGACCATATCTTTTACATCTATGCATTCTTCAGTGTTGTGGCCCTTTGTCTTGTGAAAGTCACAGTATTTGCTCCGATCAGCATCGTGACGATGTCGGATTATTGGAGGCTTTGGCCATGGGAGCTCTTCAGTGGCGAATATCTCAGTGACGCTTTTGGTGAGTGGCGTCCATCTGGAGTTCCGGTGCGACTGTACATTATCCCTTCCGTCCAACCGATGTTGCAAGCCGGATGAGGTGTCAAAGTTTACCCTTGACTGCCAAATGCCTAGCTTTCGTTTTTTATTTAGTCGGGCGGTGAGGACGTTGTCTTCTCTCGTCCTCTGGGTGTAGAGGTTTGTGCTCTGTGGGAGATCTCTACCCAGTTGCTTCTCTGTTTCCGCATAGCGTTTTGCTGCTGTCATGATGCCATCCCATGTGGATGGCATGCCATCTTTACCCGTTAGGGTGCGGATGAGCTCTGGGTCATGTGCGCCCTGGATGAAGGCAGCGCGAACGAGATCTTCGCTGATATTGCCCAAACTTAGCTTCTTTGAGTTGAAGCGAGTGATGAAGTTTGGCAGAGATTCATCTTCCTCTCGTATGCATTTGAGGATTGTCCATTGCTCCTCGGTATACTTTCGTTGCTGGCTGAAGTGTTGGCTAAACTTCTGTTGGAAGTCTGCCCAGTCGTAGATGTGGTTGACCGGTAGACGACCGAACCATGCTCTAGCAGCCCCCACCAGCGTCATTTGGAACATGTAACACCACGTGGGTTCCGTCCAATTACTGACGGTTGCCCCCGCTATGAACCTGTTCAAATGATCGTCTGGATCAGATATACCGTCATATGTGCCTATGTTAGGCATTTGTTTGGCACTCTTTGGGGCGATTGCTTCGGCAATGTCCCTTGCAAATTTGGACGTTCCTGCATTTGCAACGTTTGGTCTGAACGTTCTAGAGAAGTCCCGTGGACTTCCACCTGTGCTTTTTGGTTTGAAGGCTTGTCCAAAATGCCTTTTCGGTTGGGATTCCGTTTCCTTACGCTTCCCTTTTGCCCTATGGCGAGGGTTCGCGTCGGAGTCGGATTCCTCCGAGTCATCCTCCCAGTATTCGAATTCGTCGGCCTGTTGCACGGAACGCAAGCGTTCGTCCAACTCAGCCTGGAATTCCTTTTGTCGTGCCTCCGCCCATGCCTTAACTTCATCGAGAGTCTGGCGGGGGAGTATTCGTTTCTCAAACTGGATATCGGTGGATCCCAATAGGTGATCATTTACTGCACTTGCCCCAGCTTTGGTAAGTGGGGTAGTGTTCGTAAAATTTACTTCACTTGCCCCGGCTTCGGTAGCCGGGGTAGTGTTCGTAAAAACTGTGTTGCCGGTGTTCATCCCAGTAGCTGGGGTTGTGGTTACCGGAATTTCTCTAACCATCTTTGTAGAAGTTTGAAAAAACTGGAGAAAAATAAAGTTCTAGCTTTATGCACGGATGGCGCCAATGAAGAAACACTAACCGAACCCCGGGCAGATTACGGGTAACCTGGGGGTTAGATAGATGTTTCCCACGAGGGGTTAGACCCTTGGAAGATGGTTCTTCTGATAACCTGCAAAACAGACACCGTGAGCTCGTCACTGAGAAGGGGGGGGGTTCCTCCTTGTGACCACCCTCCGGCGTGAGAATCAGACTAGATTGCTCTTTAAATATAAAAGTATATTAAGAGATTGCTAGAGCAGATATCAGGTATAATATGATAATAATATGATAATGTAATGTGTGTCGATGATCATACCATTTGGGGTATTTATAGCCGAAGGTAGGTTTCCAAGGAGGTATGGCCGGCTGCAACAGTGTTCCTGTTCATCAACAGTAGCCTACGCACGTGCCCTGCTGGTAGTTGGTGGGTAGGCAGCGGCTGTAGTGACCAGGCCTGCTGTATACTGTTCCCTTTCCACCAACTCCCGGCTTTGCTCATTCCTTCAGGTGACACTGAATGATCGAGAGCTAAGTACCTAGTGCGTGTAGCCATGCTGCGCGGGTGGCCTTCCCTCATGGCTTGTATCCGAGGCTGCGGGAACAGGCGGAGTCCTTCACCATGGGAGGCATTTCCTGCGGGAACAGCTTGCGTACTGCGCGTAAGGACGTCACGTCTCTGAGCATGGTTGGTCCTGCGGATCCAGTTGGTTTTTGCGCAGACGTCCCTGTTTAAGGTGAGTCTTGCGGGACCAAATGGGCTCTACTGGGACCTACCTCTTCATATTTATAGCTAATTACTATGTTTAACACTTTAACCCATTTCACCCGTTACTAGTTGGGTGCAACCCAAATTGACCTGCTTCAATATTAATAGACTGAAATTGCCACCTTTATTTACGTAGTAAAGCAACATAATAAAGACCAGATAACATACTTGAGCTGAAGCGTCAAACTGGTGATCCCAATTTAGAGCATGCAGCAGAGATCTAAATCACGTGTCGAAATTTGAAACAATTGTCAGTTTTGCACCTACCTTTTACGGAGTCTTCAACACTTTCTCAGCATTTGGATAGCATACATGTCACGCCTTCTAATGCAAATTGAATCAAAATTAGATGTCACAATAATATGACTGAAACAAAAAGAAAATTACCTTTTTGATGGTATAAAGCTCCTCACAGGCTCAAAGAATTGAGAATCAGAACAGAACGACCTGTTGAGAACTAATTGTCTTCCATCATATTTGTGTATTTTAATCATAGTGATTATCTTAAAACGTAATATGAATCTTATGAAGTGGCAAATCAGTTTATCATTTAACTATGCTTGATAGAATCATATACATGATAAGTTGCACCAATAGAGTGTGGCAAAATTTTTACATTTTCAACATGCATAATGAAGATTCAATTGGTTACATAACATTTCGGTACAACATTTTCACAAACTTAAAATAAATAAATAAAATAATAAGCCTACACATGATGAAATAGCAAAATTAATTTTGTTCACAATCCCGAAAACTTACAATGTAAATCATACATTAATTAGCTAAAAACATACAGAAATAAAATTCAATCGTTTTTTGTTAGGATTTTGATGCATTGTTTGCGGCGTAGGCAATGGGACGAAAGTGAATCGATTTCAATTGCTGGATTCTTCAAATTCCTTTGCATCGGAACCCATTTTAAGCATGAATTTAAGAGACAAGAACTGAAACCTTGGATAAACATGTTGAGATGGATAACCGCCTGCAGGTAAACGCGATGAAAAGCCACACAGTTTTTTTTTTTACGGCCAAGATCAAAAGTGGTGAGTTCACAAAGAAAGCAAGAATTTATCTAAAAACTAGGTTTTAGCCCCCGGCCAGTAGGATGTTTGGCAAGAAGCTTTTAAGAAAAAGCCTTGTTTGGTTCAATAGCTTCAAGCCTTTATATTAGGAGAAAAACTTTTTTCCTAAACGCTACTACTACTAGCGTTTGAGAAAAAGCAACAAGTTTTTACAATTGAATTTACAATTTTGGTATTTGATCTTTCATCAACTTTTGTTAATTTATATAACAGTTACATATTTTACCCTTATTCAAAACTAACTACCTCCATGACTCTTTAAAGAGTCCATAACTTTTTCATATGTTAATATTTTTTTAAACACATTATATCATAAAAAAGAGCATTTTATTCTCTTTAATTTGAGTATGATATTGATATACTTTTTTACCGGTTATGATTGGCAACAAGTCGAGTCAGACGAGCTCGGGTCATGTGTAAGATCAAATTATGATCGGAACGAGTCGATAAAAAAGGGTTAATTTAGTTCGGTTCGTGTCGGTACGGTTTTGGGTCGAAAGAGGTCAGGTCAGAACATGTTTCAGATTAAAACGATGTCGGGTCGGAAAGGGTTTCAAATCAAAAGAGGTTGGTTTAAAAAACTATATATTTGAAATTACTGTATATTTTAGCTTTTTTTCTTGATTTTCGTCATGATTACATGCTTGCTGCCTTTGCACGAAGTACACGTCTGCATTCGGGTTATGCGTGCAGTAATATCAAGTGAATCATGTACCGACACTGATTATGCGGTTGATCTCAGGTTGCGCGCGCACTCCGCCGCACCGTGCTGGCACCCAATTAGTTTTATTAAAAGCTCCAGCTACTCTGTCAAATACCTACATATATTTAAAAAGCTCCAGCTACTCTGCCAAACACCTAAATATATATAAAAAGCTACAGCTAACAGCTTCAAGCTTCTAGCTACCAGCTTCCAGCTAGTTTTGCCAAACATACCCCTTAGGTTTTTGTTTTCATTCGTTTATTTTGTAATGATTTGTTTTATTTTTTAACGTGGATTTGTTTTAATTAAATATATATATAGTAGTTTGTTACGCTAATTATATGTATTTAGTGTTAGGGCTCTTTCAATTGAGATGTATAGTTTTCTTAGATTCTTAACGAATAAACATAAACAAACATGAACACAAATATTTTCTTATGAAAAAGGGGCGGTTAATGTAGCTTACGATGGTGGTTGATGCATGAGAAGGGAGGTTGATAATGATAGGTGGTAATCATAACTAAACCAGTGATAGAGAGGATAGATCGGTGACAGGGAATATGTAGATGAGAGAAATTATATTTACATTTGATATTAAAAGGGTTTCACAAATAAATGAGATCTTATAACCCGATTAAGGGTCATCCGGGTTTAGTGAGACTCATGCCCCGTGAAAATTATTGTTTGATGATAACGAGGTTTCACAAATAATTGAGATGTTATAACCCGTTTAAGGTTTATTCGGGGTTGGTAAGACTCATACCCGTGAATTCGGGTCATACGCATAAGAAGCCACCATACAGGAATGAAGCAATCTAGTGGCCCAAGAAGGGGTGGGGAGCAACCACATCGCGACAAATAGGATTTTTATGTAGGCAATTATTATGTACTAGCTTTAGAGCCCGTATAACACACGAGATGATCCAAATAATAAATTATAAATAAAGCAAATAAGTACATAGTGTAAATGAAAAAATGATTACATCTATGCTTATATGTATACTATGTGTACATAAATTGATTTTATTTATATCAAAAAATATTTTTTTTCAAAAAAAAATGAACATAATAATAATAATAATAATAATAATAATAATAATAATAATAATAACAACGCAAGTGCAAAACATACCTAAGAACGGTCCATCTATTGGAAATTTGATTCTCGGTATCATATATATATATATATATATATATATATATATATATATATATATATATATATATATATATATATATATATAGGGGTGGAATCTAGTGAAAACTCCTCTTAAATAGAAAACTTAAAAACTTCTAAAAACTATTTTTAAATTTTTAAATAAAATTTTTTTTTGAAGTTTCTTTTTTTCCATTATTCTTATATGTTGTTATTGGTTCAAAAAAAAAAAAAAAACCTTGTCGGTAACCTCGTCGATATAGTGCGCATGCGTAATAGTGTGCATTGCATATATGCAAAAGTGTTTGTATTGCATAGAATACAACACTATTGCACATATTTGATACACATTATTGTATAAACGCAATATAAGACTAATACACACATCGAATACACATTAATACGCATGTGTAATACAACATTAACGCACATGTGCACCACATCGACTTTTATTTTATTATTATTTTTTTCCATATAATACAACACAACACTACTACACATATACAATACACAAATATTGAATATATGCAATTAAACACTATTAAACTCAAAAATACATAGTAATACACATGCGTTATACAAAGGTATCGCACAGTAATATGTATGTGCATTACAGCGGGTTTATTTTTTATTTTTTTTTCGAGCAAAGGGTAAGAAAATATAAGAATAATGGCAAAAATAGAAATTTGATAATATTTTTTTATTTTTAATTAAAAATAAAAAAATATTATCAAATTTCTATTTTTGCCATTATTCTTATATTTTCTTACCCTTTGCTCGGAAAAAAAAAATAAAAAAAAAAACCCGCTGTAATGTAACCAAGTAAAAAAAATAAAAAAATACCAGTTTATCAACTAATATAACAAAGTAACAAACTACGTTCTGTTTTAAATTGTTTTTTTTAATCTATGATTAATTCGTTCATTATAATATTTCAAATTTAACCATATCTAGAAATATTTTCAACTTTATACCGAATTCGTAAAACCACCTACATATTACATAAAATGATTCTACACACAATAAAATTTACACGCATATAATTCGAGATACCACATACCTAGTACATATATGAACTTACACACGCTAAAATTTACAAATACACAATTTAAAATACCACATACACAGTATATATATGAACTATAGAAGATAAAAATTATGAATACACAATTCGAAATGTTATCTACACAATCCATATATGAACCTACATAACACATAAATGATCCTACATGTTATAAAATTTACACGAAGTTCGAAATACCACCTACACAGTACACATATGAACTTACACACGACAAAAGTTACACATACACAATTCGAAATATCATCACCAGAGTACATATATGAAGCTACACACAATAAAGTTTACACATACACAATTAAAAATACCATTACAAATTAAACTCTTTTTTTATATAAAACTACATATACTAAATAGCGGATCATGCTAATAGCTTATAATTATAAAATTTTCGCATACAGTAATGTCTAGCTTAATGAAAGAAATAAAATAGTAAAAATTACATATGACACTATAACCATTGATTAAGCATAAAAAAATGAAACCGTTAAATACCACTTACACAGCACAAAATAAACTCTTTTTTTATATATATTAAACTACATATAATAAATAACGGATCATGCTAATAATCTACAATTATAAAATTTTCACATACATTAATGTCTAGCTTAATCAAAGAAATAAAATAGTAAAAATTATATATGACACTATGACCAATGATTAAGCATAAAAAATAAAACCGCAAAATGCATTAATGTCTAGCTTAAATAAGGCTACATCACAAAAGACATATGCACCCTTTTAAATTATAAATATGTCATAAACATGTGTTTTATTTACAAATTTGCCATTTCTTTTGTTATCCATTGATTAAACAAATCAATGGTTCAGATTCTCTTCTCGCACTTCTCGCTATAATATCACTTCTCGTAAGATCCATCATATATATATATATATATATATATATATATATATAATTAAAAGAATTTTGGTTATGAACCAATTTCAAAAAAGACTTTCATACAATAATAGTTCTGAGCTACAAAATGAAAATGATTTTTATAATTTTAAGAGGGGCTTCTCGACTTTGTCATAATGAAAACACATAAAATAACACGTTAACCTATTCAATTTTGTGAATGTTTTGCTTCACTTAAGAATAATTTTGTATGACATGATTCACACACTATATTTTAATCACCATAATAGGAAAAATCAATGCTGACACAAATGTTTCAAATTTGATAAAAGTTAGAAGCATTGGTAGGCCTGTAGGTAGCATGTCGAAAGTGTTCGCCGTCTTTTCTTAAATTTTAATAGTTGTGTGAAAAATAGTCAATTAGCCAAATCCCGAATCTTTTCATTATTTCCAAAAATGTCATTGAAAATAAATTCGAAACCTAAATCATGTTTAAAATTCTAACTTTCATTTGTTTGACATTTTCAAGTCAAAAGTTTGAACTCGTAACAAATTTGATGATAAATCTACTTGGCATTCTTAAACTTTCAAAATATTAATATCACCCCTTTTTGGCTTATAACAAATTTTGAGTCAAATGTAGTTTACCACACAATCTATTTACCAACTTTTGACCTGTAACAATCAAATTTAAGTTCCATAAAAAGCCTGAAACAATCATTGATAAAAAAACCGAAAAATTGACTATGATAAACTTTATTATATATGAAAGTGAATGGTATATATTATTACATTTTAACATATATATAGTTTAGTAAATTAAATGAAAAAATAAATGGATAGATTTAAAACATATTTAGCATTTATAAACATATTTACTTTTATAAAAATGTATAGTATATATAATAAAATAGAGTTTAAAGGAAAGTGAATAATTTAATCATGTTATAGTTATAATATAAATGTAGTGTAAAAGGAAAATGAATAATTATGGATCTATGACATAGTTACTAGTTTGGAGAGATAAAGTTATGAGGTTTAGCCACAAACTGATACGTGCCAATATTTATTTTACCTTATTAGAATAGGTAAATAAATATATATATATAGATTAGTTACACCCTTCTCTAACCTATTAATATAATTTTCTTCTTTCAATCTGCATATTTTTCTTTTAACTAAATTCTTCTAAACAAAAATAACATAATTTATATCTATACCTATACTATATAATAAATAAAACTTCTTATGAATATCCACTGTGATGAACTTCTTTAGCAACCGGTTGCCAAGTTATCAATAAGAGAAACAAGCTTTTTATTTTAATGTTGTAAATATATGTAAGCACAATCTAGGTTACAACCATATCTTATGCCGCTTATCAATTAAGTATTGATATTTAGTTTATTTTCTTTTTTATTCTTCTCTCTTACAACTAATTTCACCCCCTAAATAGATTTTGGTCTAATAACTTACAATATATATCTTTAAAAAATCTAAATACATAGTTTTCTTTAGTTTTATTTTGTGAATATCCAAATATAAATTTTATTAAATATAGAGTTGTTAAACAAAACTTAAAAAGCAATCTGACTGAGCATCTGCGTAAAAATAAAAATTCCCTTCACGAATACTTATTGGTAGGTTGAGTTATGTAGATAACAGAGTGAAATTATTTAGTCTATCTTTTTTTATTAAGTGTTTTTAACTAATATAAATTATTTAATAAAAAATTAGGTTTGATTGGATTGGATTGGATTGGATTGGATTGGATTGGATTGGATTGGATTGTGAATGTGTGAAAAAATTATGACAAGTTGGGTTGTGAAGATTAAGAGAGAGAAATTATTTTTTATTAATAGGTTGGGTTGGGTTGGGTTGGGTTGGGTTGGGTTACCATAGTGGATAATCTTATAGTCATATGTGTTAACGTGTAATTTGAGTACAGTAATATTCAGTTTTCAAGTATATTTATGAAAAAAGAAAAATTGGAAATAAATAATTCCAAATTTGTGTGTTGCCCGATATAATCCCAACTTTTAAAATCACTACAAGCGGTCCCAATTCAACTATTTTTGTTTCAATGGACCTCCGTTAAAAAACACTTAACGCCGTTAAGTTGTTTTTCGAGTTTCAAACCAATGTTTTAGGGTTTTTGATCGGAAGAACAATATGATTCGACTGATATAAAACCTTCACAAAACGGTGATTCAAATGACTTGAGTTTTGTTAATTGGAAATTAAACACCCAAATTGAAATATTGTTTCATCGCTTGAATTACCATTTCGTGATAAGTTTTATATCAGTTGAAACTCGGGAAAAAAACTTAACGGCATTAAATGTTTTTTAACGAGGTCCACTGAGACAAAAATAATTGAAAGTTGGGACCGTTGATAGTGGTTTTTAAAGTTGAGATTGTTATCGATCAATACATAAAAGTTGAGATTATTTTATTTAAATTTGCCATGAAAAAAAAAACTCATTAATATATATTTTTATCTATTTTGAACTCTACTTTTAATTTCTGAAAACATTTAGGCCGATTTATGTTTTATTTATTTTTCTTGTTTTAAAAAATTGCAACTTCTTTAACTATGGAAGAGAGAGAAATTGCAACTTCTTTTAAAAATCAATTTAGCTTGTTGTTGGTTGAATCAATTGAAAAAAAAAATATTATTAACCAAGGAATGTGATTAAAATAACTTTTGATGTACCGTTTATTTAAGTTAACTCTCGATTTACTTGTTGCTACAAGTATTGATAAAAGCCTTGTTTAGGAATGTTCTCTAGACGATATATGACTAAATTTTAAAAAATGAAAACTCGTGAAGAACAATCGTAAAAATATTATATTTTAATTATGTATTTTGGTATTTGTTTAACAGGCGACATAATTGTTTGATTTCAAACTTAAAAATCTCACGAGGACGAATCAATCAGATATTTGTTTGACTTTATTTATTATCATTTTTTTTTCATTATTGTATGAATCATAGTTACCTAATTCGTGGTTCGATCCGGTACGGGTTCGCGGTTTGGGTACGCAAATCGCCAAATGTAACGTATTCGGTACAGAGGGGGGTAGGCTCATTTCGGTACGAACCGGTACGGTGTACCATGTAGTTCGGTTCGTTATACCCAAATAAAAAAATAACTATTTATAATTTATATATAATTGTATATATATCATGTTAATTTTATAACTTTTATGTATAAACTATAAGTTTTAAGGATCAAATGTAAACTAGCGAAAATAGAAGGAGTTAATTGTTAATAAACACAAATAATTTTACTATTTTTATGTAAACATTTATAAACTTTTAAGGTCTAAATGTAAACTAGTGAAAGCTTAAGGGGGAATAAATGTCAAAATTAACCAAACTTTTTAAAACCTATAACAAAACCACCCACGTTCTTAATTTCATATACGCCGTCGCTTCCAATTTCCTCCTTTTTCGGCGAAAATGGCAGCACTGCTATCAAAAATTGACATAGCGTACCGGAGCGAATTGGAACGTAGTAAATTTCGTTTGGGTTCATCGCGTACCAATTCGCAATTCGCGAGTCTTCCAGCGAATTCGGTAACTATGGTATGAATATTGTAGGGTGAAAATATAATAATTTGGGATACCCTTGATTTTCTTTTTATGCTAGATCTGTCGTCGCAACCGTCCATATCTACCTATTCAAATAAAGTAAAATAAATGGGGACACTTGTCAGGTTTTGGTTAATTCTCACAATTTTTTCTCTCCAAAACTAATATACCCTAATATATGTAATAAATCAATAATTATTCACTTTCCTTTTACACTATATTTATATAATATCTATATATTTTTATAAAATATAAATATTAACATATTATTTTACTATATATTTCAAAATACTTGGTGAATTCCAAAAATCAACAACAAATCATGTTTCTCAAATGAAATTGTTTAGGGTTTTTTTTGTGGAAGTTAAATATGATTTTATGGGTCAAAAGTTGGTAATATAGATTGTTTGGTACAAGTTAGCTACATTTAGGTCAAAATTTGTTACGAGCCAAAAATGAAAATTTTGAGTATTTTTAAAAGTTTGAGAATGCAAAATAGATTTATCGTCAAATTTGTTATGAGTTCAAAGTGTTGACTTTAACACGCCAAAAGTATGAAAGTTAGAATTTTAAACATGATTCGGGTTTCAAGTTTATTTTTAAGGGCATTTTTTGAAATAATCAAAAGGTTCGGGATTTGACAAATTGACTATTTTTCCCTCAACTATTAAAACTTAAGAAAAGATTGCGACACTTTCGACATGCTACCCCCCATGCCTATCAATGCTTCTAACTTTTATCAAATTTCAAATATTTGTATATGTCAACATTAATTTTTCTTTCAATGGTGATCAGAACGTTGTATGGGAAGCATGTCATGCAAAACTATGCTCAAATGAAACAAAATATTCACAAAATTGAATGGGTTAACATGGTATTTTTTATGTTGTCATCATGACAAAGTCGAGAAGCCTTCTGAAACTTATCAACATCTTTTTATAGTGTAGCTCAGAAAATATAGTTCTTGAAGAAAATCCATTGTTACAATTTAATATCCTACTTTCCTTTGATGAGTGGTAAATTTTGATAAATATATCAATAAAAGTAACGCCTCTTTTGTATTTAGACTGAGTGGTTAGAACTACTATCGTATGTAAAGTCTCATTTTCGAAATTGGTTCATAACCAAAATTATTTCAATTATACATATATGACACCGAGAATGAATATTTCAATAGAAAGAAGCATTCTCGGATACGATTTTACACGGACAGTTTTTTATTAAGTTCATTTAAAAAAACCATTTTGTGATATAAATAAAATCAATTTATGTACACATTGTATAGATACAAGTATAGATGTAATACTTTTTTTTTTCATATACGCTATGTAATTATTTGTTTTACTTATAATTTTATAATTTGAATTATCCTGTGTGTAACACATACCCTTAACCTAGTATTGATATAAAATACTTAAAACTAAATTCAAGGTTAAAATATTTTAAATAAGTTTATGAAACATTTTCATATAAAGTACACGAGATGTTGCCTCGGCGCGTTGCACGGTGTTTAATTTTGAATGCATTTTTTTTTTCTTGACCTAGGTTTGCTTCTTTGTTTTGTAAAAGATTAGATGTGCACATGACCGCAACATTTTCTAGTACTTATTACATATTTTTAAGCTAATTACATATATAAATAATAAACAACAGCAAGGAAAAAAAAAAGAAAAAGAAAAAAACAACATCAAATGGCTAGGAAATAGAATTGCTATCTTCATCTTTTATATCTTAAACAAAAGTAAAACATTTATACATGTTTCAGTTAACTTATATGTTGCAAATATATTTCTTAAAAGCTACACCAAATAAACACAACTTTGGCAACAAAAAAAAAGGCATTTAGGAGCATAGGCGGATGGAAAATGAAGGTAAATGAGACACCCAAATTATAAAATGGTGATACATGAAATGAGAATGAGAAACATAGAGTGAACACAGGCTAAGAAATCATGGAAATCCAACCTAAATGAGACATTAAAATTAGTTGCATAAACACAAACGTCACCCTAATAGAGCATCCGATACAACGGAACAAAACCCGCAAATCTCACCGAATAAAACACAAATCAGAAAAACAATTAACAATCAAAGGTACACCAAGCTACATTAACAATTGTAGGTTAG
Organism: Bidens hawaiensis; assembly: GCF_021521415.1. Lineage (NCBI taxonomy): Eukaryota > Viridiplantae > Streptophyta > Magnoliopsida > Asterales > Asteraceae > Bidens > Bidens hawaiensis. The sequence continues at coordinate 16,055 of NW_027494463.1, forward strand.
ATTGAAACCCTACATCAACAATCGCAATAATAAAGGGTAATCGGAAGTCAAGCATGCATGAAACATAAGAGAACAAACAATCAGCAATTTCTAAACAATCATACTGTCGTTAGGACCAAGTACACTGGAAAAGCTATGTCCAAGAGATTCAATTTCAAATCACATCAATGAAATCAACTAACCCTGGAAATAACTGCAATTTAGGGAAAATATGATTTGGGGAAGAAACCCTACCTATAGGAGGCATTTCTATTTTTCAATCAATCCGTACCGTCCACTACACAATCACTGTTCTATACGCTTTAGCATACATATATATAACATGTTGTCAATGGATTAACCACCAATTACATGTGTATCAATGGTGAATGAGGATGAAATAGTTAATTGGAGAAAAACGCAAAGGCGGTTACACTTCGCCGTTGAACCATTGTTGTCGTCTCCGGTGAAGGGAAACGAAATCCTGGGCCGTTATTTCTTGTGTTTGAAAGTCTCCCATCGATTGCAACATGAAATTACAAAAATATCATCTTTTACTGTAGCAAGGTTTCCTTTTAATATCTATGGATTAGGTTATAACAGGAAGTATAGTTTTTATAGGAATGATAAGAAGTAATCTTGTCCATTGATTTTAAACATGGAGGGTTGAGATTAGTTTAGGTGGAAATCATGTGTGAAAATAAGGGGAAGAGCATAAAAAGAATAACACATATGTTGACTTTCTTTCTCCACATGCAAGGCACATGTCAAATTCCCCCATCATTTTAAAACGTCCATAACTTTTTTTACGACGTTTTTATTGAAAAACAAATTCACCATAACAACGAGTGTCTTTTTATCTTTTATATGAGTACCATATTGTTATATAAAAATTAAAAAAAAATTAGTGGGTTTTTTACGTATCGTGTTTTACCAAAATTGTGTTATACAATTGAATTTATCATTGTGCTTTTTTTCTCATAGTGTTTTTTTATTGTGTTTTTTACATTGTGCTATACAATTGTGTTTTTTTATTGTGTTTTTATCATTGTGTTTTTTTTTTCATAGTGTTTTTTTCCACTGTGTTTTTTAAATTGTGTTTTTCATAGTGTTTTCCATTGTGTTTTTTTCGGCAAAATTTCTCGGGGATTGTTTTCCGGTGACCTTCCGACGAGTTTTCCGGTGAAAATTTCCGGCAAAATTTCCATTGACTTTTTCGGCGAGGTGGTGGCGGTGGGTGACGGTTGTGGTGACGGTGGGTGGTGGAGTGGTGGTGGTTGTAGTAGATGAGTGAAGATGTAAGTGGGTTTTGAGATTAAAGTAAATGGGTTTTGATTTTAAAGTGTTAGACTAAAATACCCGCTTTCCTAGCCTTCTTAGGAAAATCAAATTTCTTATTTGAACCTAACCCTAATATCTATACTATATATAATGTATGAGAGGAGGAAAAATTAAGACACATTAGTTTTAAGGGATTTACAATCTATATAACACATGATAACACATACAAAGCATTGTTGAAGAAGGACAAAATGTTCTTTAAAACATAAAATCCCACGTGAATGTTCAATCCTTTGAAAATATTTACAATTTTCACCATCAACTCTAGTAGACTTTTTTTTTAAATTAAATAATACTTGAGTTTGGTCTCTCATCTTTCATTGTATATTATTTTTTATTTTAATTTTAAACCAACCCCCCCCCCCCACTATTTTTAAACGACCATAACTTTTTCATACGTTAATGTTTTTTTAAAAAAAAGTTACGCCATAAAAACGAGAATTTTATTCCATTTAATTTGAGTTTGATATTGTTGTAGTTTTTTTCAATTAAAAAAAAGGATGCTATGTATGGTTGTTTACAACTCGATTTTGACGATTTTTAAGTCAAACATATGAGATAAACCGTTAGTAACGATTTTTTATTGAAGAAATCGAAACTAAACTGTTATAAATTGAAATCGAAAGTTAAAGAAAAAATGAATTGTGAAACCTAACCGATGGCCGATTTAAACGATTTCAAAGTTTTAAACCGAACCACGAACACACATAATTGTTGCGTGATTACTAGAGTCTGTATCCAAACACCCGCCACATAGGGCGGACTCCTATCTACTACAGTAGAATATTAATTTGGTGTTGTACCTAAAATGTAAGGCCCCGAGCCCGGGTGCCCTCCATTCGGTGTTGGATTTACTCATAAAACTCAGTTTGTTACAACGGAAGCATATACAATTTACAGCGGAAATTAAAACTTGTTACATAACAACTTCTATCTCTAGCTAGATCTTCAATATGGATAGCCTCACACGCAACCCAAGCTTGCCACGATGTCAGCAATACCTACATACATACTAAAAGTCAGCTATACGCTAAGTGAGTTCTAACGTTTCTTTCTTTACATAACATACGATTTATAACCAAATCATATCTGTCAAACGTTTATACATAACATAACCTTTCTCATTCACTATTTACTTTCTCTACGTCTGTCTAATCATTCCATAACTATATTCATGCGCGCTAGATCATAACCGAGCCTCCTATTCTTGCTCATAACCGAGCCATCTATCCTTGCTAATAACGGAGCCTTCTATCCTTGCTCATAACCGAGCCATCTATTCTTGCTCAAAACCGAGCCTTTTATTCTTGCTCATAACCGAGCCATCTATTCTTGCTCGTAACCGAGCCATCTTTTCTTGTCCATAATCGAGCCATACAACGTTAGAGGGATTTGCCATCCTAATCTATTGTTCCTGCATGAGGCCCGAAGGCTTTACGCATGAACGTGTACCCCCTCTTCTATACATAGCAGCCATAAATATTTACATTCATGCACACATTCTTCACAAGTATTATTAGGGCTTGCTCCTTAACTCGTTTTGTTCTGTCCACTAACTATATATATATATATATATATAAACAAATTAATATATAACACATTTTTACAAGATATACATCATTAATAAAAATTACGTATACCAATTCTTTCACTTACGAGTATGCATACAACCCCAAAAATGTTTAAAGGAAAAAGGGGGTTAGAACTCACCTGAAGTCGGTTTCTTTCTGAGTTAACTGTAATACCCTTTCTTAGCTGTGCATGGCTAACTGCGTAATGATTATAAGTATAAATCAACTAGTTCTAACTATCTCGTACTTCTAGGATATTGAAACCCTCAACGAACGGGGCCCGAGGGCAGTTGGAATAACTACTTAGTTACGCCCGACTCAAATTAATTCCAGTTCAGTTGAATTACTAGATTCAAATCCATTCCATTCTCGTCGAATGACCAGAATCAAATGGATTCCTATCTAGTCGAATGACTAGACTCAAATTGATTCCATTCTAGTCGAATGACTACACTCAAATCGCAAATCGATTCCATTCAAGTCGAATGACTACACTCAAATCCATTCCATTCTAGTCGAATGACTAGACTCAAATCCATTTCGTCTAGTTGAATGACTAGACTCAAATCCATTCCATTCTAGTCGAATGACTAGACTCAAATCAATTCCATTCTAGTCGAACTACTAGACTCAAATCAATTCCATTCTAGTCGAATGACTAAGCTCAAATCAATTCCATTCTAGTTGAATCACACACTTGAATTGGTATTTCCTCAACACTCGACTCGGCTCGAATGGATCGAGTTGTGTCGGCTTGACTCGGCTCGAATTGATCGAGTTAAGTCTTGCTCGAATCGGCTCTAATCGATTTGAGTCGAGTCTCGCTAACTCGGGTCTTTCCACCCGGCCTCTTTTCATGTCTCGCTAACCTGTTTCATAGCTAGAACGAGTTCCGGGTCGTAACAACTCTATTTCCTTACTCAACACGGCCCGAACATCACTCTTTCGTACCGCTAAAAGCCAAAATAACTTGTCTACTACAAGTTCACGCTTTTCTTGCTCAACAAGACCCGATTTGCCTTAGTCTTTTACTCTTACAATAAATCAACATCAAAACCCTAATCTTTAATCTAAAACATACCTTTCTAGAACTTGGTTAGGTTTGGATCTTGGACCTTACGTGAATCTTGACGGGTTTATTGTTTCTTGATGTTTCTCAAACAAGAATCTCTTATTTATCTTGAATCTTGAATGAATAGGAAAAAGGAAGACAGTTCGTGTGTGTGTCTAAGTGTGTGAAAAGGGAGCAGAAGATGAAGAATGGAAAATGATTAGGGTTTTTGGGAGGGTTAAGAGTTTAAATACTCCAAGCCCATGGACCTTAGGTCTATAACCATTCTCAAGTTCATCTATTACCTTCCAAGCCCACACTCAACTAATTACTATTCCACGTAATTCAATAATAACACACAACTTATTAACTAGTGGTCTTTCATTATTTAATCATAAAAGCATGATGTTACAAGTCTACCCCCCTTATAAGATGCTTCGTCCTCAAAACTTACTTAATCCTTGTAAAATGAGTACTCCATGTATCTACTTGTCCTTTTTGCACTACACCATCTCGACTTCTTCTCGAACTGTCTAGCTTGCTTCCCGGGTTATCCTTCTTACTCTCGACCTTGCAATCACCGAGTGGTGTTCATGGGTGTTAGCTATTCAAGGTAGCTTGTCCATGAAGTCCTCAATGATATGCTTCTTGTCCTAACTTAACAAGTCTCGTCTCGTTTTTTATTAGACATTGTATTATACTATTATAACACTACCGTTTACTTTAAATTATAAGGTAATGCATGAATTCCGTTCACAAAGACTCATTCATATCATAATTCAATCCATATATGTCATATTTCAACATGAGTCTAAAATTTAATTTTAAACAGTAAGCACGAAATCTTTAAAGTCATACATAACATAAAACTTAAACAAAATAACTTGTTGTTCTTGAATGCTCCTTCCTTCAGCTTTCTTCATTAACAGGTAACTCTAAGTCTGTACCTTCTTCTGGATGTTGGCTATTTGCTTTATTCCATTCCACCTGCAAAGCTTCATTCTGGATGTTGGCTATTTGCTTTAAAATATCGGGTTTAAGAATAAGTTGATAAGATTTCACCCGAATAGGTTTCGGTCTCTCCTTCCATCTCAATGCGTCGGCCACCACGTTGGCCTTACCGGGATGGTACATAATCTCCAGGTCATAATCCTTAATCAATTCCAACAATCGACGCTGTCGCATATTCAGTTCCTTTTGTTCAAAGAAATACTTTAAGCTCTTATGATCGGTATAGATAACGCAAGGAACACCGTACAAATAATGCCTCCGCAACTTAAGCGCAAACACAACCGCCGCCAGCTCCAAGTCGTGAGTAGGATAATTCGCCTCATGAGGCTTCAACTGCCGTGAGGCATAAGCGATGACTCTGCCTCGCTGCATCAGAACACACCCAAGTCCCTGGTAAGAGGCATCAGAATAAACCACTAAATCATCGGTGCCATCAGGTAAGGCTAGAATCGGGGCATGCGTCAACCTGTTCTTCAATTCGAGAAAAGCCTCCTCCTGCTCAGTACCCCAAACGAACTTAACGCTCTTCTTAGTCAACTTGGTCAATGATGAAGCAATTTTCGAAAAGTCGGGAATGAAGCGGCGGTAATACCCCGCCAAGCTCAGAGAGCTACGAATTTCGGATGGAGACTTAGGAGATTCCCATTCGTTTACGGCTTTCACTTTTGCAGGGTCAACCAAAATACCACTCGGGTTGATAACATGACCCAAGAACTGAACCTCGCGCAACCAAAAATGTCACACCCTCAAAATCCACTAACGGAGTTTTACCGTCAGAGGGTGTGAACTAACATGATCGGAATCATTAGTTATAATCAAACCATAAAAACGTTTAAATGAATATAAGTGCGGAAGCGTAAAAATCAAAGACAAAAGTTACGTCACGCAGGGCGACTTAAAAACCCAAGTGATAATAGTTAAAAACATGTTTGCATATCAGAATGTTCAAAAACCATGCATGATCCTATACCGCGCGCCCGCCTCGGCTACCTGAGAATAACATACTAAAAGTGTCAAGACAAGGTTGGTGAGTTCACAAGTTTATATAAAATAAAGCGTTTAGCGTTTTGCGTTCAGCGTTTTGCGTTACCAGATAGTGTTAAATCAATTATATATCGATAGGTAGCTAGCCTATACAACAAGTATTACTAAGTGTTCGACACCGAAGCTGACTGTTGATCAAGTGCCTTGCCACCAGGTCATCCAGACCATGGTATGTGTTAGCCAAAATTACACCCGCTCGACCTCCAGTCGAGTTTAGCGTTGGGTGGGGTTTCTCAAACCCAGTAGTACTACTCAACAGTGACTCGCTATTATCCAAATATTAACCGGTTCGATGTGTAGGACTTCAATTGTTTCGTTTGCCACTTAGCCTTTACAAGTGATATATAATCTACTAACAAAATCTTAAATGCGTTTTTCGGAGTATGTTATCTCCCCCAAGTGAAAAGCGTTTAAAAACAGTTTAAAGGGGTAAGTGAAACTCACTGTTTGCGAAGAATTCCCAAAATAAATCACCAAGTGATGCGCGTCACAGAAAACTCTCTCTAGCGTTTTAAAACAAAAAGGAGATTTTCTAAGTATCGGAACTAATATCGAGTCTCTAGACCCGGCACATAATTCCTAAGCACAAGATACGTTTCGTGTTTATTTGTGAATCGTGTGTGACTTAACAAGTACATTTGTGATACGATACATGTGTGAACAATTATTTACGTGTCATGTATTAATAACGTATATCACTAGCAACTATTCCCCGCAGGGGAAATTTGGTCAAAATACCACACTTATTTAGCAAGTATTCCCGCAGGGGCAATTTGGTCAAAACATAACAATTAACTAGCAACTAGCACTTTTCATGCATTTTCACAAAGTTCGGCAGTTAACTTTATCGAGACAGAATTCTACTTGAAAGATTATTCTATTCCACCGATCATAGCATCTCAATTAATTCATCAAAAATCATCACAAAAGCATACATGTATTAGGTTTCCAGAACATGTTTTATTTTACTTTTATTCCCCATAGGTTTCTCACAATTATCAAAACATTACAGCAAACTCATAACAGTCAAATTCATGCGCAACAGAATGCTATTTGAAATTACCGTTAAATGAAAAATCCAACAGATGCAAGACCACTTGGGTTAGGTTCCTAACTCAACAAGTCAACTTCCAGAAGTGGAACCAACCCAATTGGTCTCGTAGTTCATGAGATATAATATTTACAAAACAACCTAACAGCAGGTCTAACAACTCAGCTTGCACAACGTTTTTGTAAAATCATAAAGGTTAACTTTTACACGTCCAAAAATTGCAAATTTATATTCTTTAGAAACTAGACTCAACCTAGTTTACTGTAGTATCAATAATCTCAACCAATTCTTACATTAACATTTAGTTACAGTTGTCTAATCATAACTTACAATCTGTCCAGTACCAGTTTTGACCTTTAATCGCATTTAAATCGTTTGACCAACCAAAACACCTCCAAATTAGGCGTGGTTGGACTTTCTGAAAACTAGACTCAGAGTACTACCTTGTAGACTCATAATTAGCTCAATTTGCTTATATACTCAACAAGTTACACACCGTTCAATTTTAACAATCACTGCTGTCAAACTCAGCAAGCATAAACAATCATCTAACATGCATCCTAAGCATATGACATAACTCAAAACACGCAATAAACATTATTAATCATAAATATCAGTAGTAACCCTTTAGGGTTTACAAACAATTAATGATTCATCAATCTTTCACCGTTCAAAATCACATATGACTATCAATATCAATCACTAACACATAATCAATCATCTTCTAGCCATAATCAATCATAAAACACTTAATATATGATATTCAATAGTTAGGGTTTCATATATATACCTTAAAAACGCAGAGATAACCAAGAGAAACGTGAGAGGTGCTTAGAAACGAGTGTAGGATGCTCCGATTATGAAGAATCAAGCTTTAACGGGTGTGATATGTGTGTGTGTGAGGCTGCCGATCGCGAGAGAGGGGAGGGGGAGGGCTGCCGTCGGGTAGAGTGAAAGAGAGAAGAGAGAGTTAGGGTTTATTATTATTAATAATAATAACATGTTACATCTAGGTCCCTCCACTTCAATTTATTAGTTTACTAGCCCAAAGTAATTAGTTTGCATCTTGAGTTAACTTCTTAAACAATGTAATCACATAACACATAAGCCTAACACATAATTATCACATAATTATTGTTTTGACGTTTTTCGTTTATTCACCAATTGTTTGCGTCAACTCGTTTGCGTTTCGGTGCAATTCCCGAAAGACTACACATGTAGTAAGTGTCAAGCGTCATTTAAACCCTAGTTTAATGTAATGAAGTGTGCGTTATAGATTCAATGATCTTAAGTTTGAATTGACGGAGTTGAGTTAACGGAGTTAACCTGAAATTGACGATTGTCACATCATTCCCATGTTAAAGAATTTTCGTCCCGAAAATTTGAGTCAAGTCGTGATGAGTGTCTGAAAAAGTAAGAAAAATTTTCAGTTTGTCATAAAAAAGAACACTTAGAAAACTTCGCATACAACTTGTTATTTCGCAGAGCTTCCAAAACTCCCGAGAGATGACCGGCGTGATCGGATTCGATTTTGGAATACACAAGAATGTCGTCGATGAACACAATAACTGAACGATCGAGCATCGGCCTATACACCCGGTTCATAAGATCCATGAACGCAGCCAGTGCGTTGGTCAAACCGAAAGACATCACGAGAAATTCGTAGTGCCCACAACGAGTGCGGAAGGCAGTCTTAGGAATATCTTCCTCCTGAATCTTCAACTGATGATACCCGGACCTAAGGTCGATCTTCAAGAACCAATTAGCTCCTTGGAGCTGATCAAATAAGTCGTCGATCTTTGGGAGAGGGTACCGATTTTTAACAGTGAGCTTAGTCAATTCACGGTAGTCAATGCACATCCGCATGCTACCGTCCTTCTTCTTAACGAACAGGACCGGGGCACCCCAAGGTGAGATGCTCGGTCAAATGAAGCCCTTGTCAAGCAAGTCTTCCAACTGGGCCATAAGTTCTTTCATCTCATTCGGTGCTAGACGGTAAAGGGCTCGAGCAACGGGTTTTGCGCCCGGCACAAGGTCTATCTGGAACTTGACCTCGCAGTCCGGCGGCACATCTGACAAATCATTTGGAAATACACCCAGGAAATCCCGAACGATAGGAACATCACCGACGGTAGCCACCTCGGTTTTCATATTTATAGCATACGCTAGATACGCCCCGCAACCCCGCTGCATCAACCTTCCCGCCTTAAGCATGGATATGATATGTGGCGTCGCACCATTCCGGTCACCGAAGGCCGTAATTTGGGTCCCATCCGGGGCTCTCAGACGAACAAGTTTCTGCCCACAAATGATCTGAGCATCAACACTCGCGAGCCAATCTATCCCGAGCACCACATCGAAACAACCAAGCGGCATCAAATACAACCGCACCGGAAATTTATACCCAGAGAAAATTTGATGGAACAACCCTGAATAGCCCTAAAATACAGCCGCACCGGAAATTTATACCCAGAAAATTCGATGGAACAACCCTGAATAGCCCTAGACACGGAAACAGATTTTCCTACGGCGACCTCAACCTTAAACACATCGACTACGCGCTCGGGTGATTTATTCAACGAGGAACAGAAAGCGGTAGACACAAAACTTCTACTGGCGCCCGAATCAAATAAGACTGACGCCTGTAATTCATCAAGTAGAAAGGTATCTGGGATAACATTACGCTCCTACTTAGCTAAACAGTTGCACATACATTCTTGAAGGAGCGAGGAATTTAAGCGGTCAAGTACCAAGGAACCCAGAGTGACAGCATGCTACGCCTCAGCTAAACAATTACGCGCAAAGCGTTCGAGATGATGGGAAACGAACAGAAGAATTTAGGGAATAAGATGAACTTTAACGCTAACAACTCGAGAGTTAGCCAAATCCTATCCTTACAAAGACGGAACCCTAACATAGTCAAGCACAAGTAGTATTTAGAATGTTGAAGGTAACGGTAAACTGCTAATAACGTTGATCAAGTGTTATTAATTGTTTACCTCACCCGCCCATCCTACGCACCCCCTGACTCTAACCACATTAGAATCCCATCTAACATTTAAGCAATTAATCACATAATGGACCTTTTAAAACTCAAAAGAATGACTAAACAATTAATGTTACCTCTTGGCGTGCAGCTACTCGCGGTGGGCATACTAGTCTTTTCCCTTACAGTTCGAGTCCAAGCATTCGGGGATGCTCGGATCCCTCGAACCATGGCTCTGATACCAACTTGTAAGGCCCCGAACCTCGGGAACCCCATAGTTGGTATTCATTCAAAACACTTGTAAAAATATTTAAACATAAAAACGATTCATTTAATTAAAATAACCAATTCAGAGTATAATTCAGCGGAAAACATAAATAATAAAATAAGTTCCATCATATCCAAAAATTCTCAAAAATTTAAAGTCAAACAATTTCATCTTATTAAAAATCGTTTTAGAGTAATAAACAACGGAAAATCACAAGTACTAAAACCAAGTTCCCAAAACCGGGAAGAGTGCCCAAAACCATAATTTAAATGTTTAAAGTAATAAATGAAAAGAAAACAGTTTGCGTATTAATCTCCGACTAGTTATGCCTTCAACCGTCCAAGTAGCTTCGTGCACGTCCAAGCGATTAGGCATCCTCTTCCTAACCTGAAACCTCACACTAACTTGCACACAAAGTCAGTTTGAGCTGAGTGAGTTCAAGTTTTAAGTAAGTAACATCAATAAGTAGTAAGCATAGTAGCCATTCCAAAAGTTTAAAAGTAAAAGGAGTCCATCAGTAAGCCATCATCATTGATAAATAATCATTCTTATATATATATATACATACATATATATAAACATCCTTATAAGTACATCCCTATATATATATAAATATATATATAACATCCAAGTAATAACATCAAGGTCGAGCAAACGTACAACCCAAACACGTAACGTCTCATCAACGTATGCAAACACAAAGTAGGCATACGTAACATCCGTAGTTGATACGACTACAACATCGCCAAATATAGGCTATACAATAATATATATAAATATATATATATACATACTATAACATCCCAAGGCCTACCATATACTAGCAAGCCTATATAAAATAGTTTAAACGTTTCATCAAGTAAAATCACTTAGGTGTGCATGCTAGCACAAAACTTAAAAAGAGTTAAAAAAGGCATCATGAACTCACCTGACACTAGACACGTATTCACCCCGAGCTAGGAAATCCCTAAGTGATCCCAAAACTCAAACACCTGTCGGTTTACATACAATCGTTACAATCGACATCGAAAGGACTCGTTTATCATACGAGACGTTCTAACATGGTTCGAGTTACCTAAACCCTCGACCTCATCAAACTAAACCACAACAGCCCCCGAGGCCTCACATTCACCAAAACGACCCTTAGACACTCCCGGGAATAAAGAATTCCCAAATTACCCCCGGAAGCACTAGGTGATACCAATACGCGCGTTTAAGAGTCGTTTAGGCCATTAACATCCAACTCAGCCCCATGTGGTCCCAACATGATAAAATCACAGCCAACAAGTCCACACGACACTACACGAGTCAAATGGGTCGGTAATTCGCAAGTACAACGCACCAACTACTCAATAAACGCAATTGCGTTTTGTATCGACTCGTTGTAGTAACCGACAACCAATTCAGCCCCATAACTTATAAAAATGATTTTGCAACAGCCCGTACATCAAACCAAGTGTCTCCGAGCTGAATTGGTCGTTAATCACTTAAACACTCGCGTTAAACGCATCAAACTACAATTCTAGTCAACCGAACACTAACAATCTAACTACTAGTTGACCAATCTAACGAACACCAATAAACATGATTTTTAGGTATGATATACGGGACATACCTAGGAATATTGTGGTGCAAAAACTCACTTCAAACAGCCTCGACAAGAACACAATTGAACATCCACGGGTTAAGCCATAAACGAACCTATCGATCAATAACAAGTAGAACGTGCAGATTTTAGCATGCGAAGATGCATTTAATTACATAGGATAACCTTTGAAATAAATTATTAAATTTTTACCAGACTTTGATAAATTTCTTAGGTTTATAAAATATTTTTATTATATTTTTCTAGTGGACACAAAATTATAAAAATTCCTCCAACACAGCAAGATACGTGCAGCTATTTCAGTGCGCAACAAAATGGTTTTATTTTTATAAAATTCATTACCAAACCAAATTAAACGATTCCAATTGGGTTTGATTCTTAACTCAAAATATTAAGTTCCAGAAGTGGAACCAACTAATTTGGACTTGTTGAAAAAGAGTTATGATGTCGGGAAGACAGACCAGAGTCCGTCATCCCGCATCAGCTTTGACACTCGATTTTATAAATTCATAAAAACCATTCAAATCTCGTCCAAAATTTACATTTTATACCTTTCTGGAAACTAGACTCAAATTAGAACATCATGGAATCAAGAATCGATCAAAAACAATGGATTATCATCGCGTTACAGACACTACAATAAACGTATACGAATCTGTTAGCAAATTGTTATCATCAAAACTTAACCCTAACGTGTTCGATAACGGGTTTAATGGTGAAAAAGACTTGCATGGACGTTAGACTAACCTTTAATTGATGTTTTACGCTCACGAATTGGCCGGAAAAAAGGAAAATCGCAGGGGGGGGGGGGCTGGAGCTGCCGATCGGGATTGAAGAATGGGTTAGGGTTTGGTTTGTTTATGTTATAAACATTTTTCATATCCAGTCCCACCAATTATAAAGAATTAACATTTTGGTTGAAAAGTTAGATGTTATTACGTACCGGGATGGCGAGAGGGCTTTTGAGAACGGTCGGTTAAAACCCGAGAATTATACATACTTTACAGGCTTTAATTCTTTTAAACCGGAAATTAACGGGTGTTACACAAAACCGTTTAAAGGAAAAAGGGGGCTCAACTAAAGTCGATTTCTTTCTGAGTTAACTGTAATTCCCTTCCTTAGCTGTGCACGGCTAACTACGTAATAATTATAAGTATTAATTAACTAGTTCTAACTATCTCGTACTTCTAGGTTATTGAAACCCTCAAAGAATGGGGCCCGGGGGGCAGTTGTAATAATTACTTAGTTATGCTCGACTCTAATTAATTCCAGTTTAGTTGAATGACTAGACTCAAATCAATTCCATTCTAATTGAATGACTAGACTTAAATTGATTCCATTCTAGTCGAATGACTAGACTCAAATCAATTACATTCTAGTCGAATGACTAGACTCAAATCAATTCCATTCTAATTGGATCACACACTCAACTTGGTATATCCTTAACACGCGACTCGGATTGAATGTATCGAGTCGAGCCGGCTTGACTCAGATCGAATAGATCGAGTTGAGTCTTACTTGATTCGGCTCGAATTGATTCAAGTTGAGTCTCACTTGACTCGGGTCCTTCCACCCGGCCTCTTTTCACGTGTTGCTATACCTGTTTCATAGCTAGAATGAGTTCCGGGTCGTAACAACTCTATTTCGTTACTCAACACGGCCCGAACATCACACTTTCATACCGCCAAAAGCCAAAATAACTTGTCTACTACAAAGTTCACGCTTTTCTTGCTCAACAAGAACCGATTTGCCTTAGTCTTTTACTCTTACAATAAATCAACATCAAAACCCTAATATTTAATCTAAGACATACCTTTCTACAACTTGGTTAGGTTTGGATCTTGGACCTTACGTGAATCTTGACGGGTTTCTTGTTGCTTGATGTTGCTCAAACAACAATCTCTTGTTTTTCTTGAATCTTGAATGAATAGGAAAAAGGAAGGGAGTTCGTGTGTGTGCCTGAGTGTGTGAAAAGGGAGCAAGAGATGAAGAATTAGAAATAATTAGGGACTTAGGGAGGGTTAAGAGTTTAAATACTCCAAGCCCACTCCAAGCTCATGGACCTTAGGCCCGTAACTATTCTCTAGTCCATCTTTTATCTTCCAAGCCCACACTTAACTAATTATTATTCCACATAATTAAATAATAACACACAACTTATTAACTAGCGGTGTTTCATTATTTAATTACAAAAGCAAGATGTTACATAAAAAGTATTTGTATTTAGCTTATCATTGCCGGTTGCCTAATTGCTTGGAACATATTCCCGGGTTTTTGGGGTGGATCTGGGCTTGGTCCACTCAAGTTTGACTCAGTTATGTAAAATAAGAAAATATTAAACTAGGCCCTTTCAATTATTGTAATTTGTGACTAGCATTCATCTTCTTTAAAAATTCGCTTAAATCATAGGTTACATTTTTAATCCTAGAAAAAATTATATGATTAAGACTGGAAATCTGGAATGTAAAATAACAGTATGACTGTGTATGAAATGTGGCTGTTTTAGTATAACTTTTTGAACTCAATTTTATTTGTGAACCAAAACCCTTATGTGTGTTCATCAGTTATTTTAATGTATTAAAATATTATTCAAAATCATATCTTATTATTATTATTATTATTATTATTATTATTATTATTATTATTATGTAACAGCAGATTAAATTAGGAGGCATTCAAGTAAGTAGAAAAACCACACGGAATTCTTGATTAAATAAAAAATACACCAATCCGACCAATCAAGATTGAAAAATTTTGTGCTAGTTCTAATCTAAAGAAAATTATCTTTGATATATTCAATTATTCTTGGGAAAGACACCAACTTGTTGAAAACTTTTCGTTGCGAGTACGCCAAATAAATGAGCAATTAATTACCAATATTGCTTTTTAGCAACCTCTTGTCTTGCATTTACCAAATAATGGGGATGTTTTAAACCATAAACCCAATTGTGTAAAATAAACTGAGCCAATTAAATCACAGTTTCCGAACCAGGTGCCCGACATTGGATCTTTACACCCCTCCTTGCCAAAGCATCCAACGTAGAAATTTTTTTCAAAGAAGTTCTCCAAGCTAAACATCTATCATTCTATCTATTAATGTTCATCTTGTGGTAGTCATTTATCTGAAGATAGAAAACTTTTGGATGGATGCTGAATTTTACTTGCTTTCATGAATTGGTTCCTTTCAAATGGATGAATTCACAAGAAAATGAGAAGATTGAGAGTGACTTTTTTTTTGTTAATTTGAGAAATAACAAGTCTCATATTTTAATAAAAACCTGTTGCGGGTGAAATGCTACTGTTAAAAGTGCACAGTGTACATAATATGCAGAAAGGTATTATCCTGTCAAGTTCCGAACCAGATGCCTTACATTGGATGTTTGATTTTATCATAAACAAAGTTCTAAATATCAGAGTTAATTTAAAATTTTCGTGGAATAACTAAAAGTCAATCATGCATTACAAACCATTCAATTATTGCCTTTAAAACATCTCAAATTGTCTTACATAAAATAAAACCATATTAATAATAACATTCTTCTTTCACAGATGCCAGCCAGTTCAATTCATTTCCATATGCCCCTCCTCAAGCCAGCTGTCTCTTTCTACTCACATGTGTGTACACTAAAAGTCACAGGTTAATCTTACACCATACAATTTCATATTCGAAGATACCATTCTTACCTTCAACTTGCACTTACTTTCTTTCCTCTCTTACGTGTCCATCCATTTATTCTTACATAGTCATACATTTATTCTTACTTCTTACATATTCATCCATTTATTCTTACATAGTCATTCATTTATTCTTACATTCTTGCACATATATTATAAGGTTCTGCCGCCCTAACTCTTGTAATGATATCATAGAGTTGGCTAGTCTAACTCTCACATCGATATCATAGAGTCGTTCACTCTAACTCTTGCACAAATATCATAAGGGTCTGCAGCCATGACTCTTACATTCTACTTCTTGCATAACTCTTACAATCATATAGGAATACGCACAATAGACACCATATGACAAATTCTTACAATAGTTATTTTCACACATAATACATACATACATACATACATACATATATATATATATATATATATATATATATATATATATATATATATATATATATATATATATATATATATATGTTTTGGGTAAAAATCAACAAGTGCAATTTCGTAACCAAATTAGTAAGTGAGGTGTGTTGCTTGATTGAAATGAACGTAGAAATGCTATAACATAAGGATTTGTTTCGAGGAAAAAACCCATTATCCTGATGATAATAGGAAAAAAACCCCGGGCGGTGAAAACTATCACAACCAATTTATTAATAATTGAAATCGGTTACAAGTGATGGAGCTATTTGGATCGTGTTACAGAATGTTGCTATATCTAGTGTGAGAGTTGTGTGTGTGTCCCCTATACAATCAAGGACACTTCTATATATAGTTACATGAGTCAATAACAAGGAATAATGAGGATTAATTGCTCTGGCGAGGATCCTGGAGCAGTTACAGTTTTGTAATCTTTATCATTAAATGGTGACTATAATTGCTTCAACGTCCTAATATTTAATGTTTGACCGGTTCTTCAGCTAGGATTTAATTGTTGACCGTTTTCGATCGTTTGGAGGATACTGTATCCTGAAGTTATCTTGAACATATTGCCTGTTTAGGATACCAAAAATCCCATGTATAACAGTCCGAGTCTTCAGGAGATCATGTGAACGTTACAAGACATGGTAAAAATCAAAGAAAGGCGATTGAACCGTTAGTTAAACAATATATTAAGGACACCTGTTGCTTGGGAGAATATTGTATCCTGAAGTCATCCCGAATATATCGCTTGCTTAGGATACCAAAAATCTGATGCCTAACAATTGTCCCCAAAATTAACGGTTGTAAAAGGTGGTTTACAGCTGTTGATTTTTTGAATTTTGAATTCTGCAGATGGAGTGGATAAGCTACACGTGTCGATCATTCATAGGAGGGATCTTGAGTTTCAAGACGAAGCCCATGTTATCCTGAACTTTGGCAATCCACCAATGCCTGGGTGGAAGGGTCTTCCATTCATTGAGAACGAAACCTGGGCATTGTTCTTAACTTCCTGTATTTTTGTTAGTGATGATATAATCTTTTGGCTTTACATCATGTTTTATTTGTGTGATGTTTTAGATAAATCATTTTGATATGTTTTAGAATATGGTAATATATCCAAGAAATATTTTTAAGACTTTAAGTTTTGAAATAGAACATTTTAGGGATAATATACTTAGAAAATATATCTCCATAACTTATCACATTTAGAAAAGTACCCTAAGGATAATGTATCCAGAAAATATAACTTTAAAACTTATCTTTTTTTTTTAGAATAAAATATCTTAAAGATAACAGATCTTTAAGACTTCTATCGATGAGAATTGTTACAATTAAGCCGAAAGATCATATCTTGACAATAAAATGTACAATAAAACTAAGCGTAAAGGGGTACCTTTGTAGTAGATACTTATAAAATTAACAAGCTTACATATGATGCTTTGTAGTAGATACTTATAAACTTAACAAGCTTATATATGATGTCCCTGACTGTCGAGTCTTTATGCATCATGCTTTCAGAATTTGTGTTATTCGAGTTAAAAATGACAAAGCAATTCTTTTTCCACTTAGCAACTTGGCCAATCTTTGACCTAGCAAGATTAAATTGGACAATCCTGGCGATAAAGCCTTTACTAGGGTAAACCCGTTATGCTGGCGACAAGGCCTTTACTTGAGAGACATGAGAATGTCTAAACCTTAGATAAAACTGGGGAAATTCCCAGACGTGAGCGACACAAAGATGCCGAAACCTTAGATAACATGAAAATGTTATAAACCTTAGGAATGTATGTGTGACACGTCTGCCACTTATCTTAAAAATCCGATATATAGCCAACAACAACCGGATTATCAGCTGGTCTGGTCCGGCTGCCTCGAACTACAGTCGATTATTGTGCTCTCCAGGCGGGGTGCTACCCAATTCATCAGAAAGGCGAAGACCTTTAAACCTTAGAAGATATCAGGGATATCATATTCTTATGTGAGGTGATCAGCCTCTTACTTTTGTCAAGATAATGTATCCTCAGGATATCTGCAAAACACTGAACTCTTGATGAGGGGTGGGTGTTAGCCTGGCTAACACCCCTCCGATGCTTAAGTCAGTAATTTGATAAAGAGATAATATAAAGATAGAATATAAACAATTTAAAGATAGATAAGGAGACATACCTTTATCCAAGAGTGTTTGAGATGTGAACATACCAGTTGAGGATACTAGCAAAAATAAGCCTTATGATGGATAGCATTCCAAGCTCTTGGTATAGGAACGCCTTCCATAGTGACTAACCTGTAGGCTCCTTTGCCTGCTTCTGAATTGATCAAGTAAGGACCTTCCCACTTTGGAGCTAGTTTTCCATCTGCCGGGTTGGTGGTATTCTGAAATGCTTTTCTCAATACCATATCTCCCATTTGGAATCTTCGAAGCCAGACATTCTTGTTTTAGGATTTGGCGATTCTTTGCTGATAGGCCGCCATTCTGATCTTGGCAAGGTCTTTGAGCTCGTCAATAGTGTCTAGATCTTCAGTAAGGATTTGGTTTTTGGACTCAGTGTCTTGGATGCTGGTTCTTGCTGTGGGGATCACCATCTCTGTAGGGATAACATCTTCAGCTCTAAACACCAAAGAGAAAGCACCCGTTGCATTTTTTGAAGTAGTCCTATCAGCCCAAAGTACGAACGGTAATTCTTCAGCTCATTTTCCTTTCTTGGATCCCAACGTTTTTTTCAAATTGTTGATGATGATCTTATTGCTTGATTCTGCTTGACTATTAGCTTGAGGATGCACCGATGTTGAAGTTATCATCTTAATTCCCCAACTTTCATAAAAGTTGGTTGCCCGGCTACCAATGAACTGTGAGCCATCATCACAAACGATCTCTGCCGGGATACCTGATGTGCTAAAAGTAGTTATTAATTTATTAACTAAATAAACACTAAACTAGACACTAAGTAATAAATTCTAGACTCTTAAACTTAACTAAACTATTAACCGGCAAGTGAACCGATCGACTCTAGTACAGCTAAGTAAGTCCGGATATCGAACCCACGAGACTCTTTAAATTACGTAAACCATCTAAATTAGACTCAACTACAAACACGACTATTTATTTATTATTTGCCTAAGGGGGGTTTTATTAATAAACTAATTTTAACTAATTAAGAAAACTAAAGACGACTAAACTTATAACTTAGACTTAATTCAGATGATGATGAACAACTAGCTAGGCTAGAATCCCCTAAGTTTCAGTTATCAATTAACCGGTAGACTATTTAGTTATGGAACTAGGATCGTAAAATAGACGCTTAAGAGAAAACCCGAACAGGACCCCTGACCCTTCTCAAGAGACACCTATAGATTTCTAATAAGTTTTAACGCACCCAGTATTAAAAATCAAGTTTCCTTACGGTCACCTAATGAATTACAAACTAGTTCCTTTATACGAAATAGTTCCTTACGGTCGCGCGACGCTCTGGATGAGGGGGCTGACCGGTCCGGTTCGTTTCCTGATGCGGTCCGGTGCAATTCTTATGCGGTCCGGTTCAATTCTGATGCTCCGGTTCACCGGTTTGGCTTGTTTTAGCTCTTTTTTTGCCCTTTTTAACCATGAACAAATCTCAGAACCTACATTATTCAAATATGTTAGTAATATACAAATTCTAATAAAAACCAAACGAAAATTAATAAAATATTATATTAAATATACAAGAGATTTATAAATATTTAGCATTATATCAAATATCCCCACACTTATCTTTTTTGCGTCCCCGAAAAAGTCTCATTGCAATGGGATCAGCGTCGGAGAAATACAGTCTTAAAAACATATAAGGTTATCTTAAAGCTTAGATAAACGTAAAACCCGCGATTGCTGATATTTTATCCACTTATACCCAGCCACCAGCCTATCAAGCCCCCACGCACATTAAGCATTTAAGTTTAAGTGATATCAAAAACCTATAGGTCTCACACCTTTGAAGTTAAGATCTACCTACCCCATATCAAGCATAGTAAAGACAATTAAAAATAATTGAGTTGAAGCAAACTGGTTCAACATATCACCGTAAGATAACAACCCCTTAATGGTAAGAAGAAAATGCACTTAGATGGAATTAATGGATGATAGGTCAAGTGAGGTTGTACGAGCATGGCCTAAATATTATTGGACTTTGTCCTATATATGCCCTAAAAAATATTTATTGACTAAAAACTTCGAGCTCCAATAGTGTATCCTCAGAGTCGCTATCCCCTTGGTAACATATAAACTTTCAGTCTCGTCTAGTATGTGCACTTTGGCCTCTTTTTCTATTTTTGAGAATGCTTCTTTAGCATTTTTCATTACATAACTTTTCTCACCTTTTCTTTTCTTTTTTATTTATTTATTTTTTATTTTTTTTATTGTGCACTTAGGCATATTTTACCTAAAAATATATAACTAAAGACTAAAGCTCGTATAAAATTGGACATTTGCGGGGCGCCACCACTCTTTATTTATTTTCATAAAACGGAGTGGCGTGCTAATTTTAAAGTGTGTCTAATTCTCACCACCTTAGGGTAATCAAATTATGGTAATACTCTCTATACTTTATCGAATTTTAGCTTCACTGCCCCCCCTAGGATGAGAACCCACAAAATCTAAGATTAATAAATTTATTAAGAATATGCAATGGAAAATCTTTCAAGACTAGTTGGGCCTATCGACATATCCAAGCTTAGTACGCTTTCTTTTATATTATCTCATATTATTAGTAGTTTGAAAAACCGATTCTCGATAAGTATCCTCAACTCCCATTTAAGCGCAAAAAGAAACAAAATCAAGGGACATTTTTCAAAACTTTTTTTTTTTCAATTTTTTAGGATTAAAATAAAATTTAACTATGACTCAAATGTCCTATCCCCACACTTAAATTTAGCATTGTCCTCAATGCAAGGATAAGGACTAAAAATAAAAATAAATTCGGAATACAAAAAACTAAAAGATAAAAACGTAAATAAATAAAAATAAACAAGCAAGATAAATAATGGAAAAGACTTAGCTGGTAATATGCGTATGACGATATGATGCCAAAGTCTTCTTCCATGAATGCCTTAAACTCCGAACGTACTCAGCAAACGATATCTCATTCTCTCACACACGAACGGAAACGGCAAACACAACAAACAATATCCAAAAATATCTTATCAATTTGATAGATGTTAAGCGTTTAAGTATTTTACCAGACCAACCAACCCAACCAAATGAATAAAATATGAATAAATAACAACAAATAATAAAAAGTATACAGGTCGGCTGCTCCATCCCCATACTTGAATTTTGCATTATACGTTATAGGGGTCATTTTTCTAGCTCTCTCAATCCTACAAAAACTTAAAAACAAAAACAAAGAAGAACTACAAAAAACTACGTTAGTGACACGACAAGACTCAAAAATAAAGATGGAATAACTATACAAACTTTACACTTGAGTTTTCACTCAAGACACTTTACTGTGTAAACTACTCTGCTGTCCAAGTGGAGCTTCCTCCACCTCAGTCAAACTCCATGGTCCCCCAAGAAACTGCATCACGATACGACCAATCATCATTCATATTCCTCTCATCTCCAACTTTTCCAAACTCCACAAACTTTTGTAGACCACCACATTTCTTTCTATCAAACTCCATCGACTCTCAAGAACTCGTGGCCTCTCTCTCCTCCTCCAAACAAACTCTGACGGAACGGCGGTGCTCAAGACGTGGATTCATGCCCGAAATAAAAGACTCAATTTCATAAACAGGATGACATGGATCAATGAGACCGTCTTGACCACTAGGGTGTCTCATGTATTTAGCAACATAAGTGAAACTATCGTCCCCCGGCTCTAAGAGTGATATTACCATAAAAAACATCTACAAGTGCCCTAGCAGTACGCAAAAATGGACGACCTAAAATAATAGGAACTCTCTCATCGGCCTCCATATCTAAAACCACAAAATCTACGGGGAAAACCAAATTATCGACTTTCACGATCAAGTTTTATATGATCCCCCTAGGATACTTCACCGAACGGTCAGCTAATAATAACGACATACGGGTGGGTGTAAGGTCTCCTAGGCCTAGCTTCTCAAACAACGAATATGGCATTAAGTTTATGCTAGCTCCTAGGTCCGCTAATGCTTGACACGAGGTATCCCTACCAAACAAACATGGAACGGTAAAAACACCGGGATCGGGTAACTTTTCGGGTACCTTATTGAGAACTACTGCCAAACACTCTCCATTCAGTGGAACGGTGGAAAGCTCCTCCAGACTTTCCTTTCGTTTATGAAGATCTTTCAAAAACTTGGCATATTTTGGCATATGCTGGAAGGCCTCGATAAATGGAAGGTTAATCCTAAGCTGCCTAAACATATCTAAGAAGTTCCCGTACGAAATTTCTCATTCTTAAGACGGGTTGGATACGGGACACGAGCATGATCTATAAGCGGTGAAGGGCTAACATCTCTCGTTTTTTCTCCTCACTTCCTCTAACTATGGGCTCACTGGTTGGTGTGGTACTTGCTGGGCCTAGCCTCGGGTGCACCCTCCCAGGATTCTCCATCACTATCTCCTCATCCACTAACTCATCTATTTCCTCTACCTCAATCTCTCTCTCCGGACCTAAAACCCTACCACTACGAGTAGAAATGGCATTTAACTGAGCTGCACGATTTTGCTTAGTGGAACCTGAAAACTGACTTAGGGGTCTCTCATCTAAACATCGGGCTATATCACCTATGGTTCTCTGAAGATCTAAAAGTGTGGACTGGTGATTCCTGAAAAGCAAATCATGATCAGCAAATTTTTTCTGCGTTTCCTGATCTCTAACCAGTATTTGCTTCATCATCTCTTCTACCCTACCCATACCACCACTCAAGTCCTGCCCATTACTTCCACCTTGACTACTTTGATCCCCACTAAACGACTGATCCTGCCCTCGATTAAGATTTAAATTTGATTGGAAACTAGGGGGTGTACCAAAAGATCGCCAATTAGAATTATAGTTATTATTTTTATAGTTGTTCTAGTTTGAATTATTATTACCATTAAATGTATTTGGAACCCTATTTTGCCCTCCTATGAACTCTACCTGCTCCTGACTCATCAACGGACAATCTAAAGTCCCATGCCCCCCCCCTCTACGCAACTCACATTTATCTATTTTAGCCTTAAGTTTTTTAATCTCACTGGCTAGGCTCTCTAAGGCAGTCGCCACACTAGTATCCAGATTAACTTAGTGCACACCTCGGACGGATGAGGGTGTACTAGTGATGGGATTTGACTTCCCGTGACGTGGCTTTTTAGCAAACTCGGACTGGGCAAAACTTTCAAACAATTCATTACACTCAACTACACTTTTCTTATCCATTAAGTTACCTCCAGCAGCAATGTCGAAATGAGCCTGAGTCTCATATGTCAGCCCATTGTAAAACTTCTCAACAAGGGCCCACGAAGTAAGACCATGCTGTGTACAACGGGACAGTAAACTTTGATAACGCTCTCAAGCTTGATAGTAGGGCTCGTTAGGCTCCATGTGGAAAGAATGAATCTGATCACGGAGATGAGATGCTTTGGCAGGCGGGAAGTATTTCTTCAAGAAAGCGGTACGCAATGCCTCCCAAGTAGTGAATGCTCCAGCAGGTTGTGAATCGAGCCAAGTGGCGGCACGACCCGTAAGTGATAACGGGAACAAATGGAGGAAAATTGCATCTTCATTGGCACCTTGCAAGTTGAACGTTCCGAGCACACGGGTAAGACGGTTGATGTGCGCTAGTGCGTCTTCATCGTCACGGCCATGGAATAGATTACTCTGGGTGAGATTGGCTATGACGTAAGAGGGAATTTGCCAGGAATTAAGGTTATCGATTACGGGGGTGATGATGGGCGAGTGGTCTCTGGTGAAACTGTCACACCCCGACTAGCACAATGCGGAAGCGTAAAACGGGAATGTAACAGACACCTCTGGTATCAACACATTGTTTATAAAGAAACATTACAAACTAATTTAAAATTTATTACATTTCATTGTTCTATCATTGTTTTACAGTCTAGGTGATTCAAACAAAACTAGTTCATTAACTATACGATCTTACTACTAGTATCCTTGCTTCTATTCACATAGCATCAACCACACACCTTGGACAAGTAACAGGTCACCAAATCATTCCGATTTAGGTACACCTGAAAAGCAGTTTAAAACGGGTCAACTACTAGAGTTGGTGAGTTTCACGAGTTTTAAGAAAACAGTAATGAGTATTCACAAGTCAACACTTGTAATCATGAAATAAGTATGTATGTATGTAAATGATGTAATTATGCTAAGCTACAGTGAAGCCTTGACTGTATGTGTTGCGTGCGTCCATTTCCCACGCTCAATCAACCACTGTGGCCCCTTTCCACCCACAACATGCCCCAAGTAGCTATGTCTAACACTACATAGCGTGTTGTAAAATTATGGTCATGTGCAAATGGGGTAAAGTCTCAGCAATACATGCCGGCTCCGTTTGGGTTTGTCAAACCAATAGTACTATTCACAAGCCACGGGCTCGAAGTTAATCATTGTGTTAGTGGGGACTTTCGTGTGTTAGCACTTAGATAATTCACATCAATACATGTTTCAGGTATGTATATGTAATCAAACATGCTTTTCACCCTAAAAGTTCGTAAAACTGTTTAAAGAGTGGGGTCATGAAACTCGCGGTTTAGTAGATAATCAGTACTGTATCAGCTCGTAGTTTGTTCGGATCCGCTATCAGTAGTTCTTATAATCAATATTATAATAATATTAATATTTTAATATTATTATAATCTCAATACTAAACTGGGCTGTATAACTAATCTGGGTGTAGCTGGAACGCCCAGAAAGTGGCAATAGGCTTAGGTTGTGATGTTGTTCAATGTCCAAAAATTCCACAAAAATTCCTGAATGCTCAATTCATGTCCCAAATCAACATGTATCAATTCCAGAATGTAAAAAGCTCGTGCGATATTCTTTTCGGCCCAAATTCGGCTATAAAAATTCACACGAACGCATATCCACAAAACACCTTTAGACTTCTCCAAATGATTACAAAATTCATATGCGATCAAAATACATCAAATCTAAGTTCCCAGAAAAATTTCATAATTTTTGAAGTATTTTAGCTATTTTTCCCAAATAAACGTCCCAATTCGGTAATAAATTCGCCAAATATTCTCGGATGGTCGAAAAGTTACCAAATTTGAACAGAGACTCATTGACATGATCCCTGATGTTCCTGCAAAATTTCAAGTCCTAACAATATGCACATCACAACCTTAACCTAAATAGCCCGTAAGCGAGTGTTTCGGCATTACCTTAGTGATTTTGGTTCGATTTCGCCCTTCTAATCAAGTTTTCAGGTTCTTGTGCTTCTATGCAAGATAGATACAAGTCCTATATCACAAACCAAGCAATTTTCATCAACATAACAGCACCTTAACATAGGGTTTCGGTTAGGGTATTAAACCGAACTTTTGAGCCAAAAAACGCCGTTTCAACCCTTTAATTAGTGTTTATTGCCAAAAAAAACTATCAAAACAGGTTCCTTACCATGTGTATGATCAAAAAATGTTTATGGAACATTTTTAGGACTTTTACATGGTTAGGAATGATTTTTAGTAATCAAGACATGTTTTTATGGTATTAATCATGGTTAAACAAGTACAAAAGTTACTTATTTAAGCTCCTTACCTTAGGGTTTCAAGGATTCTGAAAAAATCAGGTTGCAGCTGCTTGGACCTCAACTTTTTATAAATTAGAATGAATAAACAAGCTTGTGGAATAATTTTTATAAAAAAAATGGGGGTGGGCTGCTGCTGCGATCGGGACTCCTTATGGGCCCATGTTGGGCTGTTTTGGCCCAATGATCTGGTTTCTCAAGCCCAAATACGAAAAGCCCAGTCCAAATTTAGTTCGGGTTTGGTTTTTGGCACGAAAAACTTATCGGGTGCGTTAAACAGTGCGAAAACGAGTGTTTTTCGGCTAGTTTTGAGTAAAATTATAAAAACATACTATATGTTTGTAAAAATCAAAAATATTTTCACGGATCACTTAAAACATTTCAATTAAGTGTTTGGTAAGTCTTTTTCTGCTTAACGGATGATACAATGCTTGGGTTATAACTATCTTTCGCGTTTAAATCTATAGCGGGTAGTTAAACGGGCATGTTTTCGTTTAACTTGTTTGCTATCAAGCTAAGGCCATATTTCTAATGTTTTAGCTTGTAATAAACGTATATCACTTATAAATCCCCCCCCCCCCCCCGAGATATCTGGGTCATAACCCGACCCGTTCGGTTAATCGTTCGTTTGTTACGCAAAAGGCGTTTATTTGCTTAATCGGTAAATACGTACTGAGGTGTACCTTGTTTTAGCTCAAATGTCATAGAAACCCTCGAAGGCTTGTTGGTAAACGATTCGGTTGTCGACCATTTGAATATTAGGAATGGTTTTGGGACTCGACGGCGGTGAACTGTGTGGTGATGACTTCAGTGGAGAATCTATGATGATTTGTGATGACGAACTGGCTTCAGACTTTAACAAAGGTGGTCTAGCGAACGAAGATGTGGCATAAACCTAAAAAATACACAAGACCAACTGAGTAGACTCTATATAAATACGAAAATAAAACTAAGAATAAATAAAATAAACTAGACTTAAAATTAAACTAAAATTAATTAAACTCCTACGACTCAAACACAAAACAAAACAAGTAGCACGTATGTAACGAGTAAGTCTAATCAAAGCTAATAACGCACTCGCCAAGCGTCCTCGGCAATGGCGCCAAAAACTTGATGTGCTAAAAGTAGTTATTATTTTATTAACTAAATAAACGCTAATCTGGACATTAAGTAATAAATTATAGACTCTTAAACTTAACTAAACTACTAACCGGCAAGTGAACCGATCGAATCTAGTACAGCTAAGTAAGTCCGGATATCGAACCCACGAGACTATTTAAATTACGTAAACCAGCTAAATTAGACTCAACTACAGACACGACTATTTATTTATTATTTGCCTAAGGAGGGTTTTCTAATAAACTAATTTTAACGAATTAAGAAAACTAAAGACGACTAAACTTATAACCTATACTTAATTCAAATGATGATGTACAACCACCTAGGCTAGAATCCCCTAAGTTTCAGTTATCAATTAACCGGGAGACTATTTAGTTATGGAATTGAGATCGTAAAATAGACGCTTAAGAGAAAACCCGAACAGGACCCCTGACCCTTCTCAAGAGACACCTATAGATTTCTAATAAGTTTTAACGCACACCAGTATTAAAAATCAAGTTTCCTTACGGTCACCTAATGAATTACAAACTAGTTCCTTTATACGAAATCCTACCTTACAGCGCGGAAATCAAAGGAAGTCTAATATATTCAATTGAATCGATAGACAAAGTTAATCAATCAAACCTAGACGGACTCCTTACAAAGAACTAAATCTAGCAATCCTGATCAACAAAGACCTATCAATAACCTAGCACCTTACAGCTATTTAGATTAGCAGCATACTTAGGTTTATTTGATTAATTAATATTATTGCTATGATCTAATCGCGAATCAATCATAAAATAGTCAAAAACAAAAAGTAGATGACCTAATAGAAACCTATCATAATGACAAACAATAATCAAGGCAACTATGGAATAATAGCAATTAATCAAACAATCCTAAATATCTATACGCATCAATTTAATATAATTAAATCTTTTACTAAATCATAAAACCATAACGATAAATAAATCCCAAATCAAAACACAACGTCAAAGTAGGTTAATCACAAGCCTAGGCAGCCTATAATGTTTAGCCTATCATTATAAAATCAAACAAAACAAACTTAAAGGAAATCGTGGTTAAAATATTGCAAACGGAAGAAAATAGGTGATAAAACCCGTAGTCTTCGTTCTTGATCGATTGGCACTTCATCGGCTGATTCCTTGCCTTCAAACCCGCCAAATATTGCAATCCTAAGCTCCAAGAAACTCCAAATTCGGCTCCGGTTCGCTGGGTATGCTCAGGATTAAGTTTAGGGGTGTTTAAATAGGTTTCCTGGGCCCAAAACAGATAAAAAACGAAGAAAATATGCGAAACGGGATGCCCGGCGCGCCACGCGACGGGATTTGGCTTCCCGGTCGCGCGGCGCTCCGGATGAGGGAGGCTGACCGGTCCGGTTCGTTTCCTGATGCGGTCCGGTTCAATTCTGATGATCCGGTTCACTGGTTTGGCTTGTTTTAGCTCTTTTTTCACCCTTTTTAACCATGAACAAGTCTCGGAACCTACATTATTCAAATATGTTAGTAATATACAAATTCTAGAAAAAACCGAACGAAAACTAATAAAATATTATACTAAATATATAAGGGATTTATATATATTTAGCATTATATTGATACTGAATCTTCTTAGGATATTGCGCTTGATAAAGGAGATCACTTCTTTCTCCCCGACTTGAACAAATGCTTCAGCTTCAATCCATTTGGAGAAATAATCTGTCATGGCTAGGATGAAGACCTTTCCACCAAGAGCCTTGGGCAACTTTCTCACGATATCCATTCCCCAATTACTAAATGGCCACAGGGATGCAATGGGATGTAGAGGTTCAGCTAGTTGATGCAAGATGTTGCTACGTCTTTGACAAGCATCACATTTCCTGGAGAAATCCGGCCATTGCGCCCTTCTTCATTGTTGGCTAGAAGTAACATGTTCTTAGTATCTTGGATACTAATGCTTTGCCGCTAGTGTGGTTTCCACAATTACCTTCATGTATATCCTTGAGGACTTCTTGTGTTTTATGTTGTTCCAAGCACCTCAAGTATGGACCTGCAAGTGATTTTCTATACAAAATATCATTTAGAATAATATATTGAGTTACCTTCATTCGAAAAGCTCTGGGATTCTCTCCTTCTGGGATCTCGTTATCCTGAAGATACCGCATTATGGGACGGTTCCAGGATACTGGATTGTCTTCAGAATTTGAAGTCTCCATGACTTCATGGTTCTCCTTTGGTGCCTGGGTCAAGATATGAACGATAGGTATCTTGATGTCATCTGGTATCTTGAGGGCTGATGCTAAATTTGCTAAGGCATCTGCTTCAGCGTTCTCTTCTCTAGGAACGTGTACTATATCAAACATCTCGAAACACATAGCTGATTGCTTAACTATTTTGAAATATTTTGCTAAGTTTCTACGTTTACTGCATAAGAGCCATTAAATGGTTAGCTAATAATAAGGAATCAACATAAACATGAAGATACCTAACCTTCATATCCTTAGCTAATTGTAATCCAACTATTAAGGCTTCATATTCAGCCTCATTATTAGTAGCCTGAAATTCACAAGATATAGATAGAGGTATAATGTCCCCCTGTGGCGATTTTTGCAGGATACCTAGACCTGTTCCTCTTATGTTAGAGGCTCCATCTGTATGCAAAGTGCAACACTCCTTGACGTCTAATTGTTGAACTTATTTTTCTACTTCTTTAAGGATATCCTGGCTAAAATCAGCCACAAAGTCGGCAAATGCCTGAGATTTGATGGCTATCCTTGGTTCATACAAAATATTGAATGCACTGAGTTTAATAGCCCACTTTGCCATCCTACCTGACATTTCTGGTTTTCTCAAAACAGCCTTAATAGGATAGTTAGTTTTTACATGAATAGCATGAGTTTCAAAGTAGTGTCTTAATTTTGTAGAAGTCATTATAAGTGCTAAAATTAATTTTTCAATATAAGAATACATGGATTCAGCATCTAGTAGGCTTTTACTTACATAATATATCGGATGTTGTTGACTTTCGTGATCCTTGACTAGGACAACGCTTATTGCACTCCCCAAAACAGCTAAGTACAGAGATAGTGGTTCACCATCAACTGGCTTCATCAGGAGTGGTGCTGAGGATAAGTATTCCTTCAGAGATACCAACGCGTTTTCTTGCATATCTCCCCTTTCAAATTTCTGTTTCTTCCTCAGGATATCATAGAAGTCTTTGCACTTCTCTGAAGATCTTGAGATAAACCTGTTACGAGCTGCTATTATTCCGGTCAACCTTTAGACATCTTTGACAATTCCTGGCGATTTGATATCTAGGATAGTTTTGATCTGCTCGGGGCTTGCTTCTATTCCCCTTTTGGTGACCATGTACCCTAGGAATTTTCCTGCTTTAACTCCAAAGTGGCACTTGGCAGGTTTCAACTTCATATTGTACTCATCCAAGATATCAAATGCTGTTGCCAAGTCTTTGAGGTGATTCAGCTCTTCTTGATTTCACTACCATGTCGTCTATGTAAACTTCCATCGTGTCCCCCCAGTTGGTCTTTGAACATCATATTGACTAGCCTTTGGTATGTTGCACCTGCATTTTTTAGTCCAAAGGGCATTGCAATGTAATAATATATACCTGTGGGAGTCATGAAGGCTGTGTCTTCTTGATCTGATGGTTCCTTTTGTATTTGTTGGAATCCCGAGGATGCATCCATGAAGGTTAGTATCTCGTGACTAGCAGTTGCATCTATCATTGAGTTGATATGTGGGAGCGGAAAGAGGTCTTTTGGACAGGCCTTATTCAGGTCGGTGAAGTCAACACACACTCTCCGTTTACCATTCTTCTTCTGGACTACAACTAGATTGGCCAACCATCTAGGATAATGGATCTCTCTTATCATCTTGGTCTTAAGTAGTCTCTCCACTTCTTCTTGGATGATGATGATTTTTTTAGGAGCAAACCTTCTTCGCTTGTGATGCACCGGCCTGAAAGATTTATCTATACCAAGTTTATGAGTAATGATAGATTTAGACATACCTGTCATATCTTCATGTTTCCAAGGGAAGGTGGAAGCTCTTTTCTTTAAGAAGGATATCAATCCTTGCTCGATATCCTAAGGTATACCTGATCCTAAAAAAACTTTGATCTCAGTATCCTGAGGACCTAAGGATACCTCCTTCACTTCTTGATCCCTGGCTTGCAGGACCTCCCCTGGTTGTTTTTGTAATTGCTATGCTGGAGTAGGCTTTGCGGCCGACTCCATTGATGATGCATAACAATCTTTGGCGTATTGTTGGTCACTTTCTATCTTGATGACCCCCCAAGGACTTTGATGTTTTACACACTGATGATATGTTGAGGGTACC
The DNA here is from genome assembly GCF_021521415.1 of Bidens hawaiensis. Taxonomy (NCBI): domain Eukaryota; kingdom Viridiplantae; phylum Streptophyta; class Magnoliopsida; order Asterales; family Asteraceae; genus Bidens; species Bidens hawaiensis. Next base: position 47,234 of record NW_027494463.1, read on the forward strand.
GCCTTCATGTCGTGGTTCCAAGGCCTGCCTAAGATCACATTACAACAAGATAATGAGTCAATAACACAAAATTTTTGTAGAGAGTTTACTCCTTCTATGTATACTGGAAGCTTGATATCTCCCAAGGTATTCTTGGTCTCCCAACTGAACCCTACGAGGACCGAGGATCTCGGAATAATCTCAAATTCTGAGATATCCATTTTCTTCAAAGCATCAAGTTGGATGATGTTCACGGAGCTCCCGCCATCTACAAGTATCCTACGCACATAACAGTTAACTATACATAAAGTTATTACCAAACCATCATGATGGGGATTCTGAAGATCACATCGATCCTCTTCTTCGAAGGATATAGTCCTTTGGGTAGTCAACGTGGTGGTACGGAGAGGTTTTTCTCCGTTACCTATCTTTGTTTACATGGCACGCTTCTTTGCCGCTGAGTATGAAGTTCCACAGATGTCTGATCCTCCAGAGATAAAGGCAATGACCTTTGCTCTGGGTAGTGGAGAAGGTGCCCTTTCAGGTATCTTGGTAGGATCCTGACTTTTGTTATTGTTCTTTCCAAATAGCTCTTTCAGGTATCCTTTGCTGAGTAGGTATCCTATTTCCTTCCGAAGTGCGATACAGTCATCAGTGCGATGGCCAAAGTCTTCGTGGTATGCACACCATATGGACTTGTCTTTGCTGGATCCTGACTTCTCATTTTTCTTGGGCCATCTTTTAAATCAATATTCAGAAAGTTTAGGATACTCTTCATCATTTTCGTCTTCTTCCACAACATTTATTCTGGGGCTATCTTGTTTGGAATAAGGTTTAGGTTTGGAGAATTTTTGTGGGGAATCTGATTTTCTGTTGGGAGACTCGTATTTTTGGATAATCAAACTTTCATGAGCCTTTTTGTCATCCTCCAGCCGTATGTATCTCAAGGCCCTATTCCTAACTTGTCGAGATTCCTGCATGGTGTCATGATAAGATCGTCATAGAATTGAGAATCCTTCTTTAGCCCCATCTTGAGAGCTTCAACAGCGGCTGCCATGTCAAGGTTGGGGATGTCTAAAGCTTCCATGCTAAATCTAGTTATGTAATCCCTTAAGGATTCATTATTATGTTGAACTATTCTATACAAATCACCCGTTAGTTTCTCAAAAGATCTACTACAAAAAAACTGATTATTAAATAAGTTAATCAAATGAGCTAACGAGGTAATAGTATTAGAAGGAATACTCAATAACCATTTGAGAGCCGGTCCCGTTAGTGTTGAGCCGAACCCTTTGCATAGACAAGCTTCTTTGATGTCGATGGGAATAGGGTTGATCTCCATCCTTTCCCTATATTGGGCTACGTGTTCCTCAGGATCCGTAGTGCCATCGTATAGCTTCATGCTAGGAGTTTGGAATTTCTTGGGGATCTCCATGTCACATATGGGCCAGGTGAATCTAGATAACCTGTGACTGCCTGTGGAGACTTCCACTATTGGGCGTATTATCCCATGAATATTGGAAATCATATCCTTCATTCTTTGCAATTCTTTCACTATCTCAGGGGATATCCCCTTATCCTGCACAGATCCACGATTAGTGTATAAATTTGCATTAAGTAAATTGTTACCGAGATCGTGGTTAGGCATTTGGTATCCTTAGCCTTGACGACTAGTATCTCCAGTGAAAGTATCTTCAGGATGAGGTGGCGTTTGCATAGGGATGTCATCCCCAACGTGCACTTCAGAGGGGACTATGGGAGATCCTGATGAGAACAAGCCGGTTGACATGGTTGGACGAGGCAGCATGCTGATGGAATCTGGCCTTATAGGTCTGGATAGTTCTGAGGATGCCGAAGGATAATTTCCCCAGTATCCTGACTGCTGCGGAGACGGAACCCTTGCTGGATGTTTTCCCAAGGATCCGTGATCCTGGAGGATAGATGATCCTGGAGGATAGATGATCCTGGAGAATCGAAATCAAGTGCTCTCGGCATGATTGGAGTAGCCTCCTGCCATGGCTTCCTTTTGATCCCTTCAATCTCTTTGAATAACTTCAGGTTGGTCTTTTCTTGCTGCTCCATATGAGTTTTTACCTGTTTCATCAAAGAAAAAAATATCGTTGTTAGAAATAACCGGATCTACCCGTGTAGAGGTTCCCGAGTATGTTGGAAGTTTTCCTCTAGGATGAGTGTTTTTCTTCGGAATTGGCGGAGGAACAGGGTTGACATTTGAATCAGTGCTGACCACTGGAGCAAAGATGGAACTGGTTTTTGGTTGTGAAGACATGATGAAGGGATGAATGTGATGGAGAACGAAATAAACGGTTTTGAAAGATCGAAGCACCGATTGCCCAACGGTGGGTGCCAAATTGTTTTGGGTAAAAATCAACAAGTGCAATTTCGTAACCAAATTAGTAAGTGAGGTGTGGTGCTCGATTGAAATTGGTTACAAGTGATGGAGCTATTTGGATCGGGTTATAGAATGTTGCTATATCTAGTGTGAGAGTTGTGTGTGTCTCCCCTATACAATCAAGGACAATTCTACATATAATTACATGAGTCAATAACAAGTAATAATGAGGATTAATTATTCTGGCGAGGATCCTGGAGCAGTTACAGTTTTGCAATCTTTATCATTAAATGGTGACTATAATTTCTTCAACGTCCTAATATTTAATGTTTTACCGGTTCTTCAGGTAGGATTTAATTGTTGACCGTTTCCTGTCGTTTGGAGGATACTGCATCCTGAAGTTATCCTTAACATATTGCCTGTTTAGGATACCAAAAATCCTATGTATAACAGTCTAAGTCTTCAGTAGATCATGTGAACGTTACAAGACCTGGTAAACATCAAAGAAAGGCGATTGAACCGTTAGTTAAACAATATTTAAGGATACCTGCTGCTTGGGAGAATACTGTATCCTGAAGTTATCTCGAATATATCGCTTGCTTAGGATACCTAAAATCTAATGCCTAACAATACACACACACACACACACACACACTTCATTTCTTACAAGTACGCACACAGCCCCAAAATCATTTCAAGTTAGGGGGCTAGAACTCACCTGGGTCTTGTTTCTTTCGGAATTGATTGTAACACCTCTCTTCAGCTAAGCATGGATAACTGTATAACAATTATAAGTGTTAATTAAACTATCTTTCGGTCTATGTCTTCCTACCCAAGTTAGTGAACTAGTCTAACTTAGATAAAATGGACCTATTGTTCTTTTTGAATCACATTGGCATAGCAAACCAATCGCATCACATATTGGAAACCAACAGCATTGCATACTAGAAACCAATCACATCGCATACTGGAAAACCAATCGCATCCAATACTGGAAAAACCAATTATATCGCATACTGGAAAACCAATCGAAACACATACTGGAAAAACAATCGCATATGTGATGCACTGTGGTTCGTTACAATCGTCCTTTCAACCATTTTTGTCCTCTAACCTTTCTTTATGACCCGTTTTAGTGTTATAACGAGTTATGAGTCATAACAACTTCGTTTACTTGCTTTTACATGGTATGAATGTTACCCGTTCGTTCTGAATCACACTCGTTAACTTGTTTTTCACCAAGTTTACGTTTTTCTTACACGCTAGGGTTCGATTTACTATCCTACCAAGTTTCATGGAAAACCGACCTCAAACACTTAACCTTTTAATCAAAAACATCCCTTTTTGGACCCAATTTTACTTCAGGTCGGATTCAACACGTGAATCGTGTTATGTTTCTTGCTGTTTGCCGAAGATCTAACACAAATCGCCTTGATCCAAGCTCGGATCTGGGTCTGAATCAATAATAGAGTGTTTGTGTGTGTTCTTGAGTGTGTGTATAGTGTCTAGATGCTGGAATGTGTGTTTTACGGAGGGTTTAGGGTGTTTAAATACCCCAAAGCCCATGGACCCTAGGCCCATAGCCATTCCCTAGACCATCTTTTATATCCAAGTCCACCGTCCATCTTATTATTATTTATTATAATTCAATAGTAACACATAATTAAATAAATAAACTTATCTTATTTGTTATTCTAAAAGTAATATGTTACAAGTTTCCCCCCCCTTAAAACAGGTTTCGTCCCCGAAACTAACCATCACTAAACAGGTTCAGGTAAAATTCGTGCATCTCCTATTCGACTTCCCAAGTAGCATCTGATCCTTTACAATTGTTAGTACTCGGTTTTGCATCTCGGTCTTTGTATTAACTATTATTTTATTAGAAGATAATGTATAGGGGCATTTTGGTAGTTGTATGTCACGAATGTGACTCATTCGTTAATATGTAAGTCACATTTGCTAGTAGTTTATAACGAATGTGACCATTCGCTAATTGTAATTATTCACTTATAACAAATGAGAGGACGGATGGAGTCTTTCATTAGATGTTAAGGTATTACTAACGAAGAGTGTTCATTCGTTATGCATGTCTAACGAATGAACCTCATCTCCTATATAAACCCCTGTAATGTATTCATTATCTATCGAAGTGATTGATTATTGAAGCCAGGCTGTTACTCTTCCAAAATCATTTCAGATCTGACGTAATCAAGCTTAATCACTTGTTCGAATCACTTAGTCATATCACCGAACTAGATTCATTGTCATTTATTGATCAACATGAACGTCAAGGTCTAACAAGTGGTATCAGAGCTTTTGTTTAGATTGATTAAGTGATTAAAGTATAATCATTTTAATTGAACGATTAATTATTCATAATCGTATCGGTTTGAGTTTTTATTGTTGTCGGACTGAAAATTGAACAACTGAGCATCTATTTATGGTTAATTAAAGATGTTTTAGATTTAGGATTGGTTGTTGTTGTTTGATAATTATCTAGGTTTGTTTAATAGTATTTCAGTGTGTTAATTGTAAGTTCGAGTTTTAGGCAGGAACGGTTTGAAAGTGTTGTGTAATTGAATTGAAATGGATTGTGGTCTGGATTGAGGTTCGTTTGGTTACGAACTAGTTTGGAAAGAGCAGACAAGTGGATTGAGTGTGGTTAGAGGTTAATTGGTGAGATTTGAGTAGTGATTGGTTTGAATCGTGTCTGGAAATTAACAACGGAGGTTTGAAGGTTTGAAGCCTCATTCGTTAGTTTTTTGGTCATTCGTTATTCTTCAAACTGCTTATTTATTAAGCAGTTGTAACTGCTCATTGACAATTGTCATCACAATAACCACTCATTCGTTATTAAAATGTTTATATTTGTTACCGATCTTCGTTTGTTTGTTAGCTGATTCGTTATTCTCACATTCATTCATTTACACATTCGTTATTTGTCTCATTCGCTGAAACTCATTCGTGTTAATAGTACACTGTCATTCGTTATCTTTCATTTGATTCTCATTCGTGTCTTCAAAGTATCTTCATTCGTGAACCTAGTTCGTTCAAATTACTCACTCGTTTGGCTTCTCATTCGTTAACATCCTTAACTTTCATCATTTGGCATAATCACCCTTGAACTTCCAAAGTTGTTATCTTTCATCAATCAACTATTTTGATGGCTAACTATTATGCACTGACTTCTCAAAATGCGATGATGCATCAAATGCTCACTTTAGAAATGAGATTGGGTCACACAACAAATGCCCAAAGCTGTTAAGGTTGAGTGTTTTTGGCAGATGGGAACCAAGGTTTAGAGCTCACTTGGGATCTATTCATCCTTTGTGGGTTTGCAATTTGGATGATGTCTATCTAGCTCCAACTGTTGGTGATGATACTACCGAGTTTACTTAAAAGGATTCAGTATATATAACATTGATGATAAGAAAGCTCTTGAAACTGAGACGAAGGGATATTCAACTCTCACAATGGCGTTTCCTGAAAACATCTTTCATCAATTCAGCCATATCAAAAAGTGTCCTACATTTCTTGTTCAACTAAAGTCAATAAGTTTTGGAAATACCCTTGAAAGCAAGAAAACAATGCTGAAGTTTCAATTCAAAACTACACACTGCTGAAAAATGAGACTGTTGATGAAATGCTGAATCAGTTTTATCACTTGATTTCCGAAATGACTAGTTTGAAGATGGAGCCAAGTGAGGTTGACAAGATTGACACCCTGAAGAACGCTTTACCGCCATCGTATTCTACTTTCTCGCTTGTTCTCAAAGAAAATGGTTAATTCAAATATGAATCTCTCTCTGCTGCAGATTTTATCCACAAGCTTGAAGAAAGAGAATATGACATTAAATGTCATCAAAGGACAATTAAGATTCTACATTGTATAGTGGATCTCTTCCTGATAGTAGCAGTTCTATTCCAATTACGACATTCTATACTCAAGCTGGCCCTGAAAATCCTTTAGGTGGCAATTCAAGTCCGAATGTGTGCTTTATGGCTTCTGGGTCAGGTGGTTCATCATCTGCTGGTGCAAGTATTCCAAGTTCACAACCACCGAATGTCAACATGAAGGAGGCAGAACAACAGTTTGCCTTTATGTGTGCCATCATGACATCATATGAACAACTAGTTGGTAGCAAAATTGCTACGAGTGAGATTACTGATGAGGACTATGACTAGATCGATCTGGATGATCTAGAACTAATGGATTTAAAATGGTATATGGCCATGATCGTGAGGAAGGTCAGGTGGTCCATACTGCGAACTGGAAACGATTTGTCGACTTTGAACAAGAGGGTCGGATTTGATAAATTAAAGGTAAAATGTTACAACTGTCGAGCGTTTGGAAATTTTGAGAAAGAATGTGATAAACCCAAGAAAGAATAAATTGGTCCCGATCTCAAGATAAAGGTTTTAACAAGAAATTCAGTACTTCTGATAAGAAAGACAAGCCATCTAAGTGATAGTCGGGCAAATCTGGGGGTTCACAAGCTTAGGTTGCCAACGATGGGATTGAATGGTCTCAACGTCTACATGGAAATGGCAATCAAGCAAATTTAGCAATGTTTGAGACAGGTGGACATTTTGAAGATGCACGAGGAGATAAGTTAGGCAATGAAAGCGAATATTCGAAAACAGAAACGGAGTCTAATGATTCAACCATTGGTCAACCCGAGAACCTTGCTTGCATGGCGAAAATTAAAGAGGTTAGTTCTAACTCTTCTGTTAAAGTATCTGTGAGTGAAAGTAAAGTAACTATGACTTCTGCTGATGAATTGGTGTGTGGTCAATGTGGTGAGTTAAAGTATAAACTTGAAACCGCACTTCACCACAATGACCAGCTGATTCATGAGTTAAAAATTGTTTGTGAAAAATACAGGCAGGCAGTTAAAATTGAAGAACAATCAACTGGGAAAATTAAAACCTTGTATGATAGTAATCATGATTTGAAAGCAGAGTTTGGGTGTAAATTGGTAATTTTTGAGAATCAGTTCAAGAAATTTAACACTTCGAACTAACATCACTAAACTGGAAAATGAGATCTTAGAATTAAAAAATAAAATTGTTAATTTTAGAGATTCCTCTTTTCTTCTAAATAAAATCATTGAAGTTAATAATAACTATTAAAAGAATGGTAAAGCGAGTTTGGGTTTCGTTGAAATCCCTCCTCTATTTAAGAATGATTACTCTAGAATTCCAGAAGCAGGAGTGTATAAAACAGTTGAAACTGATTCTAATGTTTTTGGAAACAAAGAAAATGTGGAGGAGACCATCAAACTTGTAAATACAGTCATTGATAAACAAGTTCAAATTTGTCATATCAAAAGCCAAACAGTTTTCACTGTAAACGAGGTTGATGGTTCAATTGAAGAACATGATGAACCTCATGTAATTCACAAGAATGAGAACATCTCTCAAGAGAATCATATTCTTTGTGAGTCACATGAATTTGAAGAATCACTCATGGTCCACAAGAATTTAAGAGTTCAAAAATTTCAAAAGCGTCTCAGAATAAAGCAAAGAAATCAGAAAAATCAAAAATTTCCGATGAGGGTTTGATGAGATTTATCAATCCTTCACAAAATGTTAAGTTATAAAAAGGACGGGTTTATAAGTTCAAAGGGATCAATAAATTATTTTTTAAACAAGAAATCCCTCTAAGTTTGTTCAAGCCTGAACTTGTCGAGAGCATGTTTCAAGATGAAACATCTACTATAACTTAACTTGAGAACTCATTTATTAAGTCAAAAATGATTAATGTATCTCATATGAAACAGAAACCAAATGTGTTTAAACCTATAGAATTTGTTAAATCTTCGGGATTGGAAAATTTTCCAACAGTACCAATCTTGAGTTTTACAAAAAAAAAGGGTAAACAAACAGGGTGTTTCAAATTCAGTGTCTCAGGTTGCATCTAAGGTTGTTTCTGTTCAACCTGAAGCTACACAAATGCCAAGTGTTTAACCACAACCATTTTTTGACACAAGATTGTGTTTTATTTGTGGTGAACATAGGCATATTGCCAAGAAATGTGGAGCTAAGGTAAAGAATGTTAAAAAAGTAACCAAGGAATCAGTTCCTCGGGTTAATAATATCTTGAAAAAAGAATAACATGTGCAATTACAAGTAGATGAGTCATATATCATGTTTTCTAATGTAAATCCTTGAAAGATTGTTCGAGTTGATGAAATAAAGTATTTCACAGACCGGTTGAGTTTGTCCAACCGACTTGTAAGAACACGGATACTGGTGTGATCAAGGATGAGTATCTTAAACGAAATTCTAAGAAGCCTGTGACTTATTCACAAGTTCCTCAATCACACTTGAAACCGACTGTTAAAGTATTTCAAAAGGAATCAAAGGGAGAGCTTAAGACTGAGGTCTGGGTTGCCTTTTTGAACTAATCATTTACCTTTTGTGCAGAATTCATCCAAAACAATATCTGGAGATAAGTGGATTTTGGATAGCGGATGTTCTCTACATATTACCGACAACCTCCATCTTCTGACAAATGTTAAAGACATTCAAGGGGGTTATGTGGCGTTCGCTGGTAATCAAGGTGGATTGATTACTAAAGAGAGTGAAGTCTCAAATTGTAGAATTACATTTGAGCGCGTAAATTATTGTAATAAAGTGGATCACAATCTGTTGAGTTTCACAGATCTATGACAAGAAATTCACCACTTTGTTAACAAACAAGGAGTGTGTTATCCTTCAACCGAGAATCGTAATTCTAGAAGAAATGGTTGTCATGAGATAATATCGAATGATATTTATATCCTAGGCATAGGAAATAAAGTATCTTCTTCTCCAACTGAAACATGCTTTGTCTCAAAAGAAACCGAGAAGGACATGATATTGTGGCACATGCGTATGAGTCACATCCACATTCACAAAATGAACAATTTAATGGCGAATGATTTGGTGGATGGGGTATCATTGAAGAACTTCAAAATGACCGATCACTGTGTTGCATGCAAGAAGGGAAAACAGAAGAAGAAATCTTACCTGTCGAAGCAGATCAATTCGATTGATACTTAATTGGAACGACTTCACATGGATTTATTTGGTCCAGTGAACCGTCCAAGTATTGCCGGAGATTTATACTATTTACTCGTTACTGACGACTACTCAAGATATTCGTGGGCGTTATTTATGAGTACCAAAGATCAGACACCAGTTCTCATTCAGAATTTAATCATCAAGATCGAATCGCTTTATAAACATAAAGTGAGACGAATTCGAAGTGATAATGGCACGAAGTTCAAAAATAACGTATTGGATCTCTACTATATTCAGAAAGGTATGCATCGGGAATACAGTGCTCCGTATGTGCCATAGCTTAATGGTGCTGCTGAGAGGAAAAATCGAACATTAATTGAGGCAGTGAGGACAATGGTAGCGGATTCTAAGCTTCCCATTCAATTCTGGAACAAGGCTGTGAATACTGTTTGTTATACATTGAATCGAGTTCTTACAGTTAAGAAGCTCAAGAAGACAAGCTATGAGTTTCTTATTAACCGTAAGCCAAACCTCAAATATTTTAAACCTTTCAGGTGCCCATGTACAATGTTGAAACGGGATATTGGGAAATTTGAGGAGAAAGAAATTGAAGGTTATTTTCTTAGGTATGCTTCACCCAAGAAACCTGTTTTTAACCTCTCTTCGGGATGTGTGAAGGAATGGTATCATGTTGACTATCAAAGTTACACTACACCACCTACCGGCGAAGGACCTAACTAGATGTTCGATTATGACTCCTTATTTAATTCATTCACTCCATCGGTTAAGGTGCAACCTGAAGATTTGGTACGAACAAATTTGGAAGACCAATTGTTTTCGTTACCACGATCTTCTAATTATGAAGAAACAGTTATACCCAACTAACCGAAAACGTCTGACGATGTTTATGAGAATTCTGATGATGCCGAGTTTGTAAATTCTTCATCAGCTCCATTGGAAGATTCTTAGGTGATTCCTGAAATCATTCAAGTGAAGATTCTTCTCAAACAGTTTCTAAAGACCGGGCTGAAGAAAATATTACTAATCTGGAGGATAATATATTAGTTCCTGAGAATCCGTCTCTTCGATTCACACGTACAATCCTCAAGACAATATCATTGGTAATGTAAATGATGGCGTGAGAACGCGAAGACAAGTCGCTAACGTATGTGACGATCATGTATTGTGTGCATATGCTGATATGTATGCGACTGGCATATTGAGTATCACCAAATACACTTGCTTTCTATCTCAGATAGAACCTGCTAGTGTATTAATGGCACTTAATGATAGAACCGAGCCTCGGTGCGGAAGCGTGAATAATGGTCGTTATTAACGGTGGAGCTTGGATCTGAGCAATGATCGAATCGTATTCAATCTTGAATGGTATATGGACATGTAATCGAAACATAAATAAAGAAGTGGTATTATGATTTCATTAGTAAAAGATTGTCATACAAAGCACTCATACATACAATAAAGATCAGCCACCTTCGGGAGAGCTCATCCCGGACGCGGCGGCTCTCTCATACGGATAAAACCCTAGATCTCACCAAATACAAAATACACTCATGCTAGACAAATTAGCAAATACATTTATTTATACTAGTCTAGCATGTCTTGGTCTTCAAGCCATCCACCCTTGGTTGAGACCAAAAATATTAATTATTTTTCACCCATAATTATAATAATTCGATGTGTCGGTCTAAAATATAAGTCCCAACAATCTCCCCCTTAGACCGATGCCATCGAATTTCAACTCTATGTGATCCGCAAATAATCTTCCATTCTTCAAATCCGTTTCTTTCCTTGTAAGTCATCTTCAAACCTTTCCTTTGGTAGGTATGCTAGATGAGTGTCTTCGAGCAGATTTTACTTGGAATATATTCTCTTTCGAAGAATACATATTCCCTTTGAGTAAGCTTCATTCCTCTTGACTTGTTCAAGCTTTGCTCGAATAAGTCCATCGAGCAAGCTCATTCTTCTTGATCTCTTCAGCTTTTCTTATTCAGCAATATTTAGCATGCTCGGATGTAAATCTTGCTCGGTAACTAAACTGTGCTCAAAGTCTTTGCTTTGATTCACGTGACATCCTTTTATTGCATCCATGCTCGTCCCCATGTGCTCGATCATCCTATGCTCGTAACACTTGGTTAGAACTTGTATGATCAAGCTGTTTGCTCGATTGGCAATCCATGCTTGATAGAAGAATACTCTTGCTCGTTGAAATGTAGCTTGCTCGAAGCCTTTAAAACTTAGAAGAATCAACCATTTAAGGTTCAGAACCTTGCTCGAAGTAGTAAATCATGCTCGATCGTACCATACTCACAAACAATGAAACATCTCTAAAGAATCTTGGATTATTGATCAACTTTTCCTTAACTTGAGTCTTTTCACTTGATTGAAGCAAGCAATTTGCAATGAAATTCAAGAATTTTTACTCCCCCAATTTCGTTGCAATTGTCTTTGAAAAATGTGTCTTCAAATCAAGTATGGGTGAAAACATGAAACTCTTCAATTTCAACAATCTTTGTGGTTGATAGTTGACGTTTGACTTGGTCAACTTATGAAATGATTTGGAAAAATTAACCATCTTGATCTTGTAAGCATCTTGTTGAAGTTGTGAAGTTTTGGTGAATTTTGCCGAATTTTTGCTCAAAAATCTTCAAAAATGACCAAAATGCCCCTCGTTGACCCGACACGGTCAACAGCTGAGTTGACCAAAAAAGTCACTTCTAAACAGTCATTCAAACTTGGGCAAACATTTTTCGTTAAAAGCACATGGTTAAAAAGTCAACGGATAAGCCAATATTAAGTATTTTCTCCATCTTGACCCGTTTGACTTTAGAAAGTCACCTCAATCAAAAAATCTAAAAGTTTCTTCAAAACTTGTAATTCAATCACGAGCATGGATTATCGGTTCACGAGCACACATAAGTCAAAGTCCCTTCACGAGCATACGACCATTTTTTTTTACTACTCGAGCATGGATCATGCTCGAGACCTTGCTCGAGAAAACAATATTTTTCTGTAGTTACTCGAGCATGCTGGAGGGCTTGCTCGAAGCCTTGCTCGAAAATACTTCTTTTTCTCTGTCATCGAGCATGCTCGAGACCATGCTCGAAAATACTTAGTTTTTCTCTTTTCCTGAGCATGCTCAAAAGCAAAAGTGTGCTCAAAAACACTTGTCTTTTTCTTCTCTTTTCATGGGCATGCTCAGGAGCCAAAGTGTGCTCGAAGAGGGTTTGCTCAAGTAAAACAAGGTGTACTCGACACCAAAGTGTGCTCGAAAGTACTTGTATTTTTCTTAATGATCAGGAGCAAAAGTGTGCTCGAAGAATAACAAACACACCAAGCACAGTTTCATGCTCGAAATACTTGGAAAGTTTTTCAAGACATGACTGAGCTCGAGCACCTGACATGACATTTGTGCTCGACTTTGCATGCTCGAGCAATCGATAAGCTACCCTTCGAGTAACCATATCGATGCATGTGCTCGAATCGAAACTTGATGTGCTCGAAAAAGGATTATATGCTTGGGGTAAAAACTTAACTTTTTCTGCACACATACTACTCATTTCAGCTTCAAAATCATCAATTTCAGCACTAAAGTAAGCATTTTCAGCACCAAATTCAGCAACAGCAGCACTAAAATCAGCAGCATCAACATCTCGTTAAACAATCAGCTCGTTAACAGCATGTTTTCATCAGCAATTTCAGCACATTTTAACAGCAATTTTCAGCACGCTAACAGCACTTTTAACAGCAATTTTGGTGTTCGGGATCAGCCTTAAAAAGAAAATATACTCATTTCATCTTCAAAAAGACGCGAATACCCCTACAGAACCTGTATTACAGCAGCAATACACTTGCATCAGCTGCAAAAAGTCCATTCAGCATGTTAATAATCTATTTAGCTGCTGCATATGTTTTTAAAATTACTATTCTGCCCTTGCAGCAAGTGTTCGAGACTAAACAGCCCATAATCATTTGCTATTTGTCCTTGACTATTTGTGCAGCAACAGTATCATATCAGCAACAAATATATCAGCACATAAATGTTCGACAACAAAATTATGCAGCAACTACAGCCCTTAATTGTTCGTGATTGCTGCTGCAACAACTTGTTAATAAATCAAACCCACAGCAGCACCTATCCATAAATAATCAGTAGCCAACTGCTCGTGTTCAACAATTTCATCAAATAGTGCAGCAGTAGCAGCTTTACTCAAACACATATTCATTCAGCAGGTATATTAGCAAACAATACAAGAGCTCGTGAAAGAATCCATCAGCAGTTCTAACTACTCGAGGACACCCTCATAACAAATCGTAAACAAACAGATATAACGGCACTTTTTTATCTGCTCATCAACTATGCTCGAGCACAGTAAATGGCACTGTAGCAACTCAACACGTACTGTAGCAACTCGTGAACAGCAACACGGACCACTGTAGCACCCCAAATTGTCGTTTTCCCCCAAAACTTAAACATATGAACCCTAATTTCTTAGATCTAAAATTAAACGCTAATAAACTGAAATTGAACATTAAAATCTCATCAAATCATCTTAAAATCTTCAGTCTATCATCAATCTAGCATCTATTTCAACAAATACTCAGATCTGAAACATCAGAAATAAACGAATTTCACCTTAAACGAACAGAAAATTGAAGATCTGGACGAATCTGAACATATAAAGGTGAAATTGATGTCGAATCTCCGAACTAGTCATCAACTCAAACATCAATCCACATGAATCATAAAACTTCATCCAAATCCATGTACAAACCCATAAAAACTTCAACGAACTTCAATCTTTAACGTCCATGGCGGATTCAAGAGCTTATTGAATCGAATCAGCGGTTAGTCTGAATGATTCGGTAACCCGCTCTGATACTACTTGAAAGAACCGAGCCCCGATGCGGAAGCGTGAATAATGGTCGTTATTAACGGTGGAGCTCGGATCTGAGCAAGGATCGAATCGTATTCACTCTTGAATGGTATATGGACATGTAATCGAAACACAAATAAAGAAGTGGTAGTATGATTTCATTAGTCAAAGATTGTTATACAAAGCACTCATACATACAATAAAGATCAGCCACCTCCTGGAGAGCTCATCCCGGAGGCGGCGGCTCTCTCATAGGGATAAAACCCTAGATCTCACCAAATACAAAATACACTCATGTTAGACAAATTAGCAAATACATCTATTTATACTAGTCTAGCATGTCTTGGTCTTCAAGCCATCCACCCTTAGTTGAGACCAAAAATATTAATTATTTTTCACCCTTATAATAATTCGAAGCGTCGGTCTAAAATATAAGTCCCAACACTTAAGGAACCGTCATGGGTAGAAGCAATGAATGAGGAACTTCAACAGTTCGTGCGACTAGGTTTTTGGGATCTCATCGATTAACCTACTCAGGTTAAGAAAGGAATTCCAACCAAGTGGGTTTTTAAATGTACAAAAGATGACCGTGGGGTGATCGTGAGGAACAAAGGATGATTGGTTATTCTGGGTTATAATCAACAAGAGGGCATTGACTATACAGAGGTGTATGCTCCGGTATCATGACTGGAAACTATACGAATATTTCTTGCCTATGCTTCTTTCAAGAACTTCAAAGTATATTAGATGGATGTGAAGAGTGCATTTGTAAATGGCGAAATTCATGAAGAAGTGTATGTGAAGCAGCCTCACGGTTTTGAAGACCATGACTATCTAGAGCGCGTTTATCATTTAAACAAAGCTCTTTATGGTTAACACCAAGCCCCGAGAGTTTGGTACAACACTCTTGCTGACCATCTTATCGATCGTGGTTTCAAACGAGGGAATGTGGATTGTACCTTGTTTTACAAAACTCCTGGTGATGATCTTCTCCTCATCCGAATCTATGTTGACGATATCATCTTTGGCTCAACAAACGACACATTGTGTAAGGAATTCGAGAGTACGATACAGATGAAGTTCGAGATGAGTTCGATGGGAGAGATTTATTTTTTTAGGGTTGCAAGTTCACCAGTCTGATTCTGGAATCTTTATTCATCAGATGAAATATGTGAGCGACGTCTTGAGCCACTTCAAGATAACTGCCGGAAAGATCCCCTCGATACCTCTTCCCATGGATCACAATTTGTCACATGATGAATTGGAGGATACCATTGATCCAACCCTTTATCGTGCTATGATCGGGTCTCTTATGTATCTGACCGCGTCTCATCTTGACATTATGTTTGTTGTTTGCTTGTGTGCCGGATATCAGTCGAGTCCTCGAGTAACTCACATGGAGGCTGTGAAGCGTATATTGCATTATTTGAGGGGTAATCCTGACATCTGGTTATGGTTTCCCAAGGACGATAGTTTCGATCTTACTGCTTTCACCGACTCTGACTATGGAGGATGCAAGATCAACTTCAAATCTACTACAGCAGGATGTCAATTCTTAGGAAACCGGCTAGTTTTCTAGAAGTGAGAAGCAGACAACGGTCTCCACTTCAACCGCTGAAGCCAAATACGTGGCAGCCTCTAGTTGATGTTCATAAGTTTTGTGGATCCATCAACATCCAAAGTGAAGTTTATTACTACTCCCATATTTATTGATAATTCTGCTGCTATTAGTATAACCAAGAATCCCTTTCAGCATTCTAAAACTAAACACATCGAGAAACGATATCATTTTATCCGTGATTGTTTTGAAAAGAAACTAATCAGTATTGAAAAGATACACATGGATTTTCAGAAAGCTGACCTTTTTATCAAAGCCTTTGATGAAACACGTTTTCAATATTTTCTTGGTATTAGTGGTCTAAAATCTTTAAAAGATATTTAACCGCTTGGTTAATCATTTTTTGTTTTGTTTTGAACAATTTTTCGTTTGTGTTTATCTCTTTTTATTTTTTTAGCTGGAGAAAATCCAGAAAAATCCAAAAATATTGTGCTTTCTGTTTGTATAGATAAAACCCAAAAACATTCAAATATGAGAAAAATCCAAAAACATTGAAAAATTTGCTCCTATAAAATGAGTTCTTGAAGCAAAAAGGGAAAATGATAGTACATGGACCTAACGGACCTAGGACATGAATAAATTAGACTGAAAATTGCCGTAAGTCGAATTATATGATATGTAAGATAGGCTTGACAGATTATATAGGTGTTGTAAGATATAAACATAAAGACTTGCCGTAACTAGTGGTATAAGATCTTGATGCATAGTTGAATATTTGATTTGAAATCAATGTTGTAAAAGTCGGTCTCTAAGGCCGAGTACTCTCCGAGTACTCGCTACAAGGTATGGTGTCGAGTAGAGTTTCTTCAACTCTACCTAGTTACTATGAACATATCAAATGTGGTCAATCTCAGCCAAAATCACATCTATTCGGTCAACTTGGGCCGGTTTTGACTTAAAAAATAAAACATAATTAGTTAACGGTTAGCAAAATTTAGAATAATTTACTATTTAAAAATGTATTTCTCTTATTTATATTGATATTTACTTATTTTGTTGTAAATATTAGTATACTTAAGATATTTGACATATATAAAATATTCAAAAATTAATTTTCATTATAATTACCAATTTCGAGTACTCTCCGAGTACTCCGAGTACACCCAACTCCCTAGTCGGCCGCTTAGGGGCCGCCTAGCGACTTTTGCAACCATGTTTGAAATATCAAAAGGTTTATAGATTACTGTGTGTGCTTGCTTTAATTTTGCAAAAAAAATCAGTTGATTTTCTTATTTCATTTTGCAAAGAAATTCAACTTTATTTTTTCTTTATTTTTGTTCAAATCTTGGATCCTCTCCCACGCGATAAGATTATCTGACCTGAGGGTCAAGATTTGGATATTCTGCTTTATTTTCTTGGTGTTTCGTATAAAGCCTTGGACCTTTTCCGCGTGATAATACAAAATTATCTGAATTGATTGTTAGGGCCTTAAACAATTTCAACTTATTTTAATCCTTTTATTTTGTTAAAATGGAACCTTATTTGCGTGTAGACCGATCTTAAAATTTTTTTTTAACCTTTTGCTTTATTTTCTCTTTATTATTTTTGCATGTGTCAAATCAAATTCTATAGAAAAATGAAAACTGTACATGTGAAATTTGCTGTATAATAGATATAATGATTGTGTCTGACAGGTGGGGTCCAAATATGATTCATGCTTAATTGAACAACTAAAACATATCGTAAAGCTACTAAAAAATCCGTGTAAAGTTTAAGAGGACAATTATATCTGCGATCATGGTTGGGTTATGTGCATAATAGGTTGAAATTGAAGTGGAGTTTAGGACATTAGAAGTCAATATGATTCCCTACTCGAACTCACAAAAACATGAACTGCTTTATGTACTTTAGTTTGTTAAGTTTTTCCGTTTGTAAATTTCTGTTTGATAAATAAAAAATACAAAAAGACTGTGTGTGTTTTGTTATAAAAATTTTCAAAAAATTCAATAAGATTTTCATTTCTTCTTTATTTTTTATTATCGAGGGTGGTGCGAATGATTCAAATGAAAAAGAAAAGTTTATCCCCATATTTAAGTTAAGTCGTTTAAAGTAAAACGATTTTTAAAGTATATCCGCTTAATTTAAACTTTTACGGTCATGTTTTGACTGTTAAGGTAAATATTTTAATGTATTTTCATCAAATTAGGGTTTGATGATTATTTAATTACTTTTGAATGATAAATTGGCCCAGCCGTTAAGGTAAAAACTGTCATTTGTTACTACAGTATAACGAATGAGTTGTCATTCGTTCATTCACATAACGATGTGTTCATTCGTTATCCATTCATATTTGCTTCTGCTACGTCATCATGAATGAAAGCTCATTCGTGTACAATGTAACGAATGATAAAGTATATTTAAGTTTTTCGTTAAAAGATTAACAAATGACTTGGTCATTCGAATTCATTCGTTTAAGTTTAACAAATTAACAAAGTCATTTGTTAAAATATTAACGAATGAAGGTTATTTGTTAGTTGCTTAATGAATGATAAATATTCCTTATTTTGAAATAACGAATGAAGTATCAATCGTTAGTTCAAATTAACGAATGGACATTGGGATTCTTGTAATTATTGTCTGGGTTTATAAACACTAGGAAACGAATAGACTCCTCGTACGCTCCTCACTATTCCATTAAAATACAAAGTCAAAATTTCCTAAAATTACCTAAACATTTGATTTCATCTTTTGATAGTTTGATTGTTGATTTGCAGGTATAATCTAGTTCTTTGATGGTTTACATTGGATAATTAGGACCAGTTATTAGGGTAATTGATGATTTATTAAACTGATGGTTTAAAGTATAACGAATGTAAGCACATTCGTTAAAAGATAGTTAACGAATAATCCCATTCATTAATCTTTCATAACGAATGAACTCATTCGTTGACATCATAATGAATGAATTCGAAATTTTAACGAATGAATCATTCATTCGTTAGCCTTCTAACGAATGAAGCTATTCACTAAATAAATTATAACGAATAAAGAGGACATTCGTTATAATAAGTGTATAATTGGAACTTTAATGTTTTTGCCGTTATTAACGTATTTGTTTTTAACAGAATGGCTGAATATATTCAAGATATTATTCTAGAGGAAAATCTAGAGCAACGAACAGTATCTATCATTGAACAAGATCCAGTTGTTCAAGCCGAGAATATAAATGTGCAACCCGAACCAGAAATTGCTGAACCTGAGGATAAAGAACTGCGGGTATTAGATTAGATAACAAGCATAATATATGTGCTTTCTTAGAAGACGAGTTTTTCGGTACAACGATGTATGGAGGGATTATTAGTTTCTAAAGAGGTCGAGGATATATGTAGCTATCTCTACTGATACCTATCCTCATCAGAGTATTATCCGACCATTTTGGGATACGGGACGATACATTGCTAAGGAGAATTATATTGTGGCCAAGATTCAGGGTAAAACGATAACGGTAGATTTGCCGGTGATTCGTACGGTGTTGAGGTTTGGAGACACGGTGGATGATAAGTACGAGTATGATCGTTCATTAATTAGGGGGTTGTTTGGGCGTCTAAAGTATAAAGGAGACTTGGGAAAGTCTATGTATAACAAGGCATTTCTGTGTGAACAGTACAAGTACCTCCTACATGTACTGATTCATTGCCTTGGTGGTAGGAAGGGTGCTATGATCGGGTCTCTTATGTATCTGACCGCGTCTCATCTTGACATTATGTTTGTTGTTTGCTTGTGTGCCGGATATCAGTCGAGTCCTCGAGTAACTCACATGGAGGCTGTGAAGCGTATATTGCATTATTTGAGGGGTAATCCTGACATCTGGTTATGGTTTCCCAAGGACGATGGTTTCGATCTTACTGCTTTCACCGACTCTGACTATGGAGGATGCAAGATCAACTTCAAATCTACTACAGCAGGATGTCAATTCTTAGGAAACCGGCTAGTTTTCTAGAAGTGAGAAGCAGACAACGGTCTCCACTTCAACCGCTGAAGCCAAATACGTGGCAGCCTCTAGTTGATGTTCATAAGTTTTGTGGATCCATCAACATCCAAAGTGAAGTTTATTACTACTCCCATATTTATTGATAATTCTGCTGCTATTAGTATAACCAAGAATCCCTTTCAGCATTCTAAAACTAAACACATCGAGAAACGATATCATTTTATCCGTGATTGTTTTGAAAAGAAACTAATCAGTATTGAAAAGATACACATGGATTTTCAGAAAGCTGACCTTTTTATCAAAGCCTTTGATGAAACACGTTTTCAATATTTTCTTGGTATTAGTGGTCTAAAATCTTTAAAAGATATTTAACCGCTTGGTTAATCATTTTTTGTTTTGTTTTGAACAATTTTTCGTTTGTGTTTATCTCTTTTTATTTTTTTAGCTGGAGAAAATCCAGAAAAATCCAAAAATATTGTGCTTTCTGTTTGTATAGATAAAACCCAAAAACATTCAAATATGAGAAAAATCCAAAAACATTGAAAAATTTGCTCCTATAAAATGAGTTCTTGAAGCAAAAAGGGAAAATGATAGTACATGGACCTAACGGACCTAGGACATGAATAAATTAGACTGAAAATTGCCGTAAGTCGAATTATATGATATGTAAGATAGGCTTGACAGATTATATAGGTGTTGTAAGATATAAACATAAAGACTTGCCGTAACTAGTGGTATAAGATCTTGATGCATAGTTGAATATTTGATTTGAAATCAATGTTGTAAAAGTCGGTCTCTAAGGCCGAGTACTCTCCGAGTACTCGCTACAAGGTATGGTGTCGAGTAGAGTTTCTTCAACTCTACCTAGTTACTATGAACATATCAAATGTGGTCAATCTCAGCCAAAATCACATCTATTCGGTCAACTTGGGCCGGTTTTGACTTAAAAAATAAAACATAATTAGTTAACGGTTAGCAAAATTTAGAATAATTTACTATTTAAAAATGTATTTCTCTTATTTATATTGATATTTACTTATTTTGTTGTAAATATTAGTATACTTAAGATATTTGACATATATAAAATATTCAAAAATTAATTTTCATTATAATTACCAATTTCGAGTACTCTCCGAGTACTCCGAGTACACCCAACTCCCTAGTCGGCCGCTTAGGGGCCGCCTAGCGACTTTTGCAACCATGTTTGAAATATCAAAAGGTTTATAGATTACTGTGTGTGCTTGCTTTAATTTTGCAAAAAAAATCAGTTGATTTTCTTATTTCATTTTGCAAAGAAATTCAACTTTATTTTTTCTTTATTTTTGTTCAAATCTTGGATCCTCTCCCACGCGATAAGATTATCTGACCTGAGGGTCAAGATTTGGATATTCTGCTTTATTTTCTTGGTGTTTCGTATAAAGCCTTGGACCTTTTCCGCGTGATAATACAAAATTATCTGAATTGATTGTTAGGGCCTTAAACAATTTCAACTTATTTTAATCCTTTTATTTTGTTAAAATGGAACCTTATTTGCGTGTAGACCGATCTTAAAATTTTTTTTTAACCTTTTGCTTTATTTTCTCTTTATTATTTTTGCATGTGTCAAATCAAATTCTATAGAAAAATGAAAACTGTACATGTGAAATTTGCTGTATAATAGATATAATGATTGTGTCTGACAGGTGGGGTCCAAATATGATTCATGCTTAATTGAACAACTAAAACATATCGTAAAGCTACTAAAAAATCCGTGTAAAGTTTAAGAGGACAATTATATCTGCGATCATGGTTGGGTTATGTGCATAATAGGTTGAAATTGAAGTGGAGTTTAGGACATTAGAAGTCAATATGATTCCCTACTCGAACTCACAAAAACATGAACTGCTTTATGTACTTTAGTTTGTTAAGTTTTTCCGTTTGTAAATTTCTGTTTGATAAATAAAAAATACAAAAAGACTGTGTGTGTTTTGTTATAAAAATTTTCAAAAAATTCAATAAGATTTTCATTTCTTCTTTATTTTTTATTATCGAGGGTGGTGCGAATGATTCAAATGAAAAAGAAAAGTTTATCCCCATATTTAAGTTAAGTCGTTTAAAGTAAAACGATTTTTAAAGTATATCCGCTTAATTTAAACTTTTACGGTCATGTTTTGACTGTTAAGGTAAATATTTTAATGTATTTTCATCAAATTAGGGTTTGATGATTATTTAATTACTTTTGAATGATAAATTGGCCCAGCCGTTAAGGTAAAAACTGTCATTTGTTACTACAGTATAACGAATGAGTTGTCATTCGTTCATTCACATAACGATGTGTTCATTCGTTATCCATTCATATTTGCTTCTGCTACGTCATCATGAATGAAAGCTCATTCGTGTACAATGTAACGAATGATAAAGTATATTTAAGTTTTTCGTTAAAAGATTAACAAATGACTTGGTCATTCGAATTCATTCGTTTAAGTTTAACAAATTAACAAAGTCATTTGTTAAAATATTAACGAATGAAGGTTATTTGTTAGTTGCTTAATGAATGATAAATATTCCTTATTTTGAAATAACGAATGAAGTATCAATCGTTAGTTCAAATTAACGAATGGACATTGGGATTCTTGTAATTATTGTCTGGGTTTATAAACACTAGGAAACGAATAGACTCCTCGTACGCTCCTCACTATTCCATTAAAATACAAAGTCAAAATTTCCTAAAATTACCTAAACATTTGATTTCATCTTTTGATAGTTTGATTGTTGATTTGCAGGTATAATCTAGTTCTTTGATGGTTTACATTGGATAATTAGGACCAGTTATTAGGGTAATTGATGATTTATTAAACTGATGGTTTAAAGTATAACGAATGTAAGCACATTCGTTAAAAGATAGTTAACGAATAATCCCATTCATTAATCTTTCATAACGAATGAACTCATTCGTTGACATCATAATGAATGAATTCGAAATTTTAACGAATGAATCATTCATTCGTTAGCCTTCTAACGAATGAAGCTATTCACTAAATAAATTATAACGAATAAAGAGGACATTCGTTATAATAAGTGTATAATTGGAACTTTAATGTTTTTGCCGTTATTAACGTATTTGTTTTTAACAGAATGGCTGAATATATTCAAGATATTATTCTAGAGGAAAATCTAGAGCAACGAACAGTATCTATCATTGAACAAGATCCAGTTGTTCAAGCCGAGAATATAAATGTGCAACCCGAACCAGAAATTGCTGAACCTGAGGATAAAGAACTGCGGGTATTAGATTAGATAACAAGCATAATATATGTGCTTTCTTAGAAGACGAGTTTTTCGGTACAACGATGTATGGAGGGATTATTAGTTTCTAAAGAGGTCGAGGATATATGTAGCTATCTCTACTGATACCTATCCTCATCAGAGTATTATCCGACCATTTTGGGATACGGGACGATACATTGCTAAGGAGAATTATATTGTGGCCAAGATTCAGGGTAAAACGATAACGGTAGATTTGCCGGTGATTCGTACGGTGTTGAGGTTTGGAGACACGGTGGATGATAAGTACGAGTATGATCGTTCATTAATTAGGGGGTTGTTTGGGCGTCTAAAGTATAAAGGAGACTTGGGAAAGTCTATGTATAACAAGGCATTTCTGTGTGAACAGTACAAGTACCTCCTACATGTACTGATTCATTGCCTTGGTGGTAGGAAGGGTGCTATGATCGGGTCTCTTATGTATCTGACCGCGTCTCATCTTGACATTATGTTTGTTGTTTGCTTGTGTGCCGGATATCAGTCGAGTCCTCGAGTAACTCACATGGAGGCTGTGAAGCGTATATTGCATTATTTGAGGGGTAATCCTGACATCTGGTTATGGTTTCCCAAGGACGATAGTTTCGATCTTACTGCTTTCACCGACTCTGACTATGGAGGATGCAAGATCAACTTCAAATCTACTACAGCAGGATGTCAATTCTTAGGAAACCGGCTAGTTTTCTAGAAGTGAGAAGCAGACAACGGTCTCCACTTCAACCGCTGAAGCCAAATACGTGGCAGCCTCTAGTTGATGTTCATAAGTTTTGTGGATCCATCAACATCCAAAGTGAAGTTTATTACTACTCCCATATTTATTGATAATTCTGCTGCTATTAGTATAACCAAGAATCCCTTTCAGCATTCTAAAACTAAACACATCGAGAAACGATATCATTTTATCCGTGATTGTTTTGAAAAGAAACTAATCAGTATTGAAAAGATACACATGGATTTTCAGAAAGCTGACCTTTTTATCAAAGCCTTTGATGAAACACGTTTTCAATATTTTCTTGGTATTAGTGGTCTAAAATCTTTAAAAGATATTTAACCGCTTGGTTAATCATTTTTTGTTTTGTTTTGAACAATTTTTCGTTTGTGTTTATCTCTTTTTATTTTTTTAGCTGGAGAAAATCCAGAAAAATCCAAAAATATTGTGCTTTCTGTTTGTATAGATAAAACCCAAAAACATTCAAATATGAGAAAAATCCAAAAACATTGAAAAATTTGCTCCTATAAAATGAGTTCTTGAAGCAAAAAGGGAAAATGATAGTACATGGACCTAACGGACCTAGGACATGAATAAATTAGACTGAAAATTGCCGTAAGTCGAATTATATGATATGTAAGATAGGCTTGACAGATTATATAGGTGTTGTAAGATATAAACATAAAGACTTGCCGTAACTAGTGGTATAAGATCTTGATGCATAGTTGAATATTTGATTTGAAATCAATGTTGTAAAAGTCGGTCTCTAAGGCCGAGTACTCTCCGAGTACTCGCTACAAGGTATGGTGTCGAGTAGAGTTTCTTCAACTCTACCTAGTTACTATGAACATATCAAATGTGGTCAATCTCAGCCAAAATCACATCTATTCGGTCAACTTGGGCCGGTTTTGACTTAAAAAATAAAACATAATTAGTTAACGGTTAGCAAAATTTAGAATAATTTACTATTTAAAAATGTATTTCTCTTATTTATATTGATATTTACTTATTTTGTTGTAAATATTAGTATACTTAAGATATTTGACATATATAAAATATTCAAAAATTAATTTTCATTATAATTACCAATTTCGAGTACTCTCCGAGTACTCCGAGTACACCCAACTCCCTAGTCGGCCGGTTAGGGGCCGCCTAGCGACTTTTACAACCATGTTTGAAATATCAAAAGGTTTATAGATTACTGTGTGTGCTTGCTTTAATTTTGCAAAAAAAATCAGTTGATTTTCTTATTTCATTTTGCAAAGAAATTCAACTTTATTTTTTCTTTATTTTTGTTCAAATCTTGGATCCTCTCCCACGCGATAAGATTATCTGACCTGAGGGTCAAGATTTGGATATTCTGCTTTATTTTCTTGGTGTTTCGTATAAAGCCTTGGACCTTTTCCGCGTGATAATACAAAATTATCTGAATTGATTGTTAGGGCCTTAAACAATTTCAACTTATTTTAATCCTTTTATTTTGTTAAAATGGAACCTTATTTGCGTGTAGACCGATCTTAAAATTTTTTTTTAACCTTTTGCTTTATTTTCTCTTTATTATTTTTGCATGTGTCAAATCAAATTCTATAGAAAAATGAAAACTGTACATGTGAAATTTGCTGTATAATAGATATAATGATTGTGTCTGACAGGTGGGGTCCAAATATGATTCATGCTTAATTGAACAACTAAAACATATCGTAAAGCTACTAAAAAATCCGTGTAAAGTTTAAGAGGACAATTATATCTGCGATCATGGTTGGGTTATGTGCATAATAGGTTGAAATTGAAGTGGAGTTTAGGACATTAGAAGTCAATATGATTCCCTACTCGAACTCACAAAAACATGAACTGCTTTATGTACTTTAGTTTGTTAAGTTTTTCCGTTTGTAAATTTCTGTTTGATAAATAAAAAATACAAAAAGACTGTGTGTGTTTTGTTATAAAAATTTTCAAAAAATTCAATAAGATTTTCATTTCTTCTTTATTTTTTATTATCGAGGGTGGTGCGAATGATTCAAATGAAAAAGAAAAGTTTATCCCCATATTTAAGTTAAGTCGTTTAAAGTAAAACGATTTTTAAAGTATATCCGCTTAATTTAAACTTTTACGGTCATGTTTTGACTGTTAAGGTAAATATTTTAATGTATTTTCATCAAATTAGGGTTTGATGATTATTTAATTACTTTTGAATGATAAATTGGCCCAGCCGTTAAGGTAAAAACTGTCATTTGTTACTACAGTATAACGAATGAGTTGTCATTCGTTCATTCACATAACGATGTGTTCATTCGTTATCCATTCATATTTGCTTCTGCTACGTCATCATGAATGAAAGCTCATTCGTGTACAATGTAACGAATGATAAAGTATATTTAAGTTTTTCGTTAAAAGATTAACAAATGACTTGGTCATTCGAATTCATTCGTTTAAGTTTAACAAATTAACAAAGTCATTTGTTAAAATATTAACGAATGAAGGTTATTTGTTAGTTGCTTAATGAATGATAAATATTCCTTATTTTGAAATAACGAATGAAGTATCAATCGTTAGTTCAAATTAACGAATGGACATTGGGATTCTTGTAATTATTGTCTGGGTTTATAAACACTAGGAAACGAATAGACTCCTCGTACGCTCCTCACTATTCCATTAAAATACAAAGTCAAAATTTCCTAAAATTACCTAAACATTTGATTTCATCTTTTGATAGTTTGATTGTTGATTTGCAGGTATAATCTAGTTCTTTGATGGTTTACATTGGATAATTAGGACCAGTTATTAGGGTAATTGATGATTTATTAAACTGATGGTTTAAAGTATAACGAATGTAAGCACATTCGTTAAAAGATAGTTAACGAATAATCCCATTCATTAATCTTTCATAACGAATGAACTCATTCGTTGACATCATAATGAATGAATTCGAAATTTTAACGAATGAATCATTCATTCGTTAGCCTTCTAACGAATGAAGCTATTCACTAAATAAATTATAACGAATAAAGAGGACATTCGTTATAATAAGTGTATAATTGGAACTTTAATGTTTTTGCCGTTATTAACGTATTTGTTTTTAACAGAATGGCTGAATATATTCAAGATATTATTCTAGAGGAAAATCTAGAGCAACGAACAGTATCTATCATTGAACAAGATCCAGTTGTTCAAGCCGAGAATATAAATGTGCAACCCGAACCAGAAATTGCTGAACCTGAGGATAAAGAACTGCGGGTATTAGAAAGAACTGCGGGTATTAGATTAGATAACAAGCATAATATATGTGCTTTCTTAGAAGACGAGTTTTTCGGTACAACGATGTATGGAGGGATTATTAGTTTCTAAAGAGGTCGAGGATATATGTAGCTATCTCTACTGATACCTATCCTCATCAGAGTATTATCCGACCATTTTGGGATACGGCACGATACATTGCTAAGGAGAATTATATTGTGGCCAAGATTCAGGGTAAAACGATAACGGTAGATTTGCCGGTGATTCGTACGGTGTTGAGGTTTGGAGACACGGTGGATGATAAGTACGAGTATGATCGTTCATTAATTAGGGGGTTGTTTGGGCGTCTAAAGTATAAAGGAGACTTGGGAAAGTCTATGTATAACAAGGCATTTCTGTGTGAACAGTACAAGTACCTCCTACATGTACTGATTCATTGCCTTGGTGGTAGGAAGGGTGGCTATGATGAGTGTAGGCTTATGCTCAGATCGGCGTTTGTTGCCCTTGTGCTAAACATGACGTTTAATTTCACTGAGATGGTATTCTACCATCTCAAAGAAAACCGTACGACCTGAAAAAAAAAAGTTCCTTATGTATCGACGGTTCTTACAGCTTATTATTAACCATATGTAGCCGGATTTGGTGAAATATCCAGAGGTTGAAGCAGATCTGATGGTTCTTGAGCAAATGAATGATGATACGATGCAAAGAATCAGAACCTATAGGGGCCAGACTTCATAGACGGAACCACGTTACAAATGGTTAATCGGTCATCCTGCCCGTGTAGATTATGTTGCTCCGCCTAATGAACTTTGGTTCCATGAAGATTCGGATTCCAAGCGTGAAGGTTCTGATGGTGGTGTTGGTGGTAATAATGGTGGTGAAGGTGGTTCGGGTGGTTCAGATGCCCATAAACGTAAAGGCAAAGCACCGATGTTAGATCAGCCTAAGAAGTAACGAGTGCGAAGAGGGTCGGGGGTGGAGATACAGGATCCTCCTTTTATTCCTGTTATTGTGTCGACTCCACCTACATCAGTATTTATCACACCGACTCCTATTCCGGTGTTGATTGCTCCTCCTGTTTCACAAATTGTTACTTTGGTGACCACATCGTCTGTTGATCCGAGGATTTCATCTATACCTCAGATCGTGCGTTCACCTATGCGAAGTTCACAGCTGCAGATGATGGCTCCCGTGAGTCTATTAGTCACATTGCAAAGGCCTGAGTATTCGTTCATGACATTTAATAGACCTCAGGGCTCGATGCAGCATGTTCCTCCAAACTTCTACAACTTGACACCTCAAAAACAGATGCTTCAGCTACTCAATTTGATTCAGTTACAACAAAATCAAATGGCTGAAGACAGATCTTTTCAAGAGCATAGGAACATGTACAGACACGTTCATTTCATCCAGAAAGAAAACCGGGAATTCAAAGCCCTAATTACTGCTTAGGGGGAGAGACTGGATAAACAGGATTAGATTATTCTCCAGCTTACATGCAAAGAAGACAAGTTAAAGAAGTTGAAGAGAGATGATAACGATAAGGATCCTGATGCAGCAGGTAGTGGTGATCGAAAACCAAGCGGTAGTGCATCGTCGTCTGGTAAAGTTGCGACTGGGAGTGATAGTGGGCTACAAATTGTGGTTTATCAGGATTCCACGAACATGAAGACGATGAATATGATTGAGGCAAATATGATATTATTCATGGATGATCGTGGGATTGTTATGAGTATGGTAAACACAGAAGAAATAGAAGAAGGCGAATTTTTTGATCATTATTTATCCAAAGAACAGATTGCCTTGCTTCTTAGGTTGAACGAGGACGAGGTAGAGGAATTGGGGAGAAAGGAGCATGTGGAGATGGAGTATGTGGATAATGTATGTGCTGATACGAGCATTCCAGCTGGGAATACATCGTTTGATTATGAAGATATTGAGGTTAAAGACGTGACGGCTAACGAATATCCCGATATGTATGCTCGTACAAATTCAGACGAGGGAATTCCTTTCTTCACTACCGAACATTTTCAAGCAGCCGAAGAACGTCTACAATAGGAGAAAGATAAAGGTAAAGGAAAGGAGAAAGTGGTTGAGACGGTGACACCGCGTTCGTCGGATGGTATGTTTAGACACGATATGCAGAAGATGAATAAGATGATTGAGGCCTAGCGTTATAACAAGCGTGAGTATTACAAGTAGGTGAAGGATTGAGCATCGGCATACCAAATGTAGAAGTTCGTGAGTGTGAAGACTGTAAAGGGTAATATTTTCTCTTTGATGTACGACTTGGCGCTTAAGGTGTGTATTATTTAGTGGGAACACGGGATACAGTACTTCAAACATATCACCGATGTTCTATCTATGCCGAGGTGGGACGTACGGACACTTGCTAACAGACCATTCATTAATCGAGGCAACAGTCAGTGGGCTATCAACATATGTTACATGAAGTAAGATTTGGTTTTAAATATTTTAACCCTCAGGTGCCAACTCACAAGTATATTGACGAGATTGATCAGTGCACTGGTTGGAGGGTATTGAATGTCAAACCACCTCGTACTTTAAAAATTGCTCCTGTTAAAAATTTTCCCCATAGTTTTTTTTAAGAAATTTAATAGGTTGTAATATGATAATAAGGTCTGTGAGGCTGTTATTATATTGGGCACGGGCTTGAAGACGGAGTTCATCCGAGTGATTGGCCCTATGTGGCTGGTAAACATGTCTGAATCCGATAACGACGTTCTATACAAGATGTGACATCCGTGGCAAAACCGAGTACACCTTAGTATTCATATATCGAATAAGCGATTAACCGCTTATTGCGTAACGAACGAACAATTAACCGAATGGGTCTGGTTATGACCCAGATATCCCGAGGGGCCATCTATACGAGATATATGTCTATTATAAGCCAACATACTGATATTAAGGCCTTAGTATAATAGCAAACTAGTTAAACGAAAACATGCTCGTTTAACGACCCGCTATGGATTTAAACGCGAAAGATAGTTCTGAAACAAGCATTGTATCATCTGTTAAGCCGAAAAAGATCTACCAAACACTTTTCGGGGATGTTTTAAGTGATCCGTGGAAATATTTTCGATTTTTACAAACAAATAATATGTTTTTATAAATTTACACAAAAATAACCGAAAAACGCTCGTTTTCGCTCCGTTTGTCGCACCCGATATATATTTGTCGCCAAAAACCGAACCCAAAATAAATTTGGACTCAGCATTTCACGTTCGGGCACATAAATCGAGAAAAGTGGGCCAAATGGGCCCAAAAGGGGGCCCAACAAGCCCAGCCCGCCAACTTGGACCAAGCCCCTATATATTATTATTTTCCTTTCTTTAAAATTAAGCAATATTAGATATTTTTAGCCATTTTCCAGAACCTTAACATCAACATCTGCTGTTCTAACAAAATCTAAGCCAAAACCGTAAGGTAATATCATTATTTTGATCAAATTTAACTTGTTTAATCATGTTAATTTCATATAAACATAGTTTGATTACCAAAAATCACTTCTAACCATGAAAAAACCCTAAAAATTGTCCAAAAATTTTTTTTGATCATACACATGGTTAGGAACCTGTTTTTATAGCTTTTTTTGCCATAAATACGGATTAGAGGGTTTAAACGATGTTTTTACGGTTCAAAAGTTCGGTTTAAAGCCCTAACTGAAACCCTAACTTTCATGGCTGGTATCTTGATGATACATTCTTGGTTTGTGATATAGGACCTGTACTTAGCTTATATAGAAGCCCGAGAACCCGGAAATTAGATTAGGAGAGCGAAAACGGGCGAAAACCGCAAAGGTAATGCCGAAACATTCGATTACGGGCTGTTTAGATTAAGGTTGTGATGTGCATATTGTTAGATCTTGAAATTTTACAGGGACATCAAGGACTATATCATTGAGTCCCTGTTCAAATTTTGTAATTTTTCGACCATCTGAGAATATTTGACGAATTTATTACCGAATTGGGACGTTTACTTGGGAAAAATAGTTAAAATGCTTGAAAAATTATTAAATTTTGTGGGGAACTCCGATTTGGTATATTTTGATCACATATAAAATTTGGCATCATTTGGAAAAGTTTAAGGGTGTTTTGCGTATATGCGTTCGTATGAATTTTTATAGCCGAATTTCGGCTGAAAAGAATATTGAACAAGCTTATCGCATTCTGGAATTGATACAGGTTATTTTGGGACATAATTTGAGTATTCAAGAAATTTTGTGGAATTTTTGGAAATCGTTTGGGATAGACGGAAGATTTTCAGGCAAAATATAGCTGATAAAATGAATTTTTATAAATTATTAGATCAGTAAATAATTCCAGAAATATTTTTATAAAAATCTACATATTTTATTTGATAAGTTTCTAAATTTTCATAATTTAATGATTAATGGTTAATTAATTATGCTATTTTGAAGATTAAACAAATTCAATTTTAATAAAAACCGGCAAGTTCACGATTAACGAACTTGCGGGAATATCAAAACACCAAGAGTGATCAAAAATCATATTTTTGGATTAATTATGTAAAAACGAACCTTTCTATGAGAAACCTGGACAATCTGGATAGATTGTGCGCGTTTCTTCTCAAATCAAACTGAATAAACGGAAACGGGCCCCGTAGCTAATCCGGGACCCCAATATGTGATCTTTCTTTATAACTTAATCATTTTATTAACCAATACATTTACCCAAGCTTATTTCCCCATAACTGTTTTCTGAATGCGTAAACGAACAACTTGGCCCAGCTGGGAAAACGGGACACTGAGCCAAGTTCAGTTTTAAGTATTAGACATTGAACAACATCACAACCTAAGCCTATTGCCACTTTTTGAGCGTTCCAGCTATACCCAGATTAGTTATACAGCCCAGTTTAGTACTGTAGGTTCCCTGGACGGATCGCACGAGATATCGCGGTCTACTCAGGTGCGGAATCCCTGCGTAGATCGTTACGAGTATAGAACACAAACACACGAATACACGAAACACGTTATATGTTATAACCGAACTCACGTGATGTAAATATCACTGTTACAAAACACACGTTACCGAACAAACTCGATTCACTGAACAACTCACTAACTGATTAACCTAAACCAGCCGTAACCTATCAATATAAATACACGACAACTTCGCTTGTTCAACAAGTTCGCCTAGGCGAACTTGTTGACAACTTCGCTTGTACAAAAACATAAATAACATTACAGACTCGATTACAGACACTAGACTATGAACTACTGACATTTATGCACCAACAGACTCCCCCTTGGCAGTAGCTTCATATCTTGATCTTTAAGCTCTTGTCTTGTAATCCTGTATCTTCACGCATGCACTCCTTCTCTAACACATACCGTGACTACTCGCTGATATTTCCTTGCTTCATCCTTCCAAGCAGGAATATAGAATATCTTCATTTCATTCAACACTTGCAGATCAGCTTTCGATAAGTTAACAAGATGCATCGGATCATACACCCTCAGCACTTCTTGTTCGTCTTCGTCTTCCATCACGGCTTCAGCAGTCTGGCAATCAACATACCACCATTTGAGATTCTTCAACACATCTTGAGGCATAGTCTTCATTGGAACCTCCTTGATGCATCGGATCGGTTTGTACTTCATCACCATCCATGGCTTGCCATCTGCTCTCATTCCCCTTTCTGTATCTGTCACGAGCTTTCCCTTCTGTGGCTTTAATAATTCAAACTTCTTCTCTTTTATGCTTTCTTTCCACACGATCTTCCCAATCACTCTTGCCATGTTGTCGTCACTTCTATTTATCAGGCCCAACCTAGCCAAATCCTTCACCTCACATTCCGGCAACGTATTGAGAGATCTCAGGGTTCTTTTGAAGTATTGAATACCATCATAACGCTTCACCACAAACAACTTTATCTGTTCATCATATATCCAACAGATAATTCCCTTCTTCGACTCAGCATAGCCTTTGATGTTATAACTCTTCTTGAACATGGCTGGAACAGCAGGCTTCTTGGTCTTAATAAACCAATGAGCACAGCCTTCCTTCCACCTAGGCTGCTCCTCCCACTCAGTCTCATCCATCTCAGTACCCATGTCGGCTTTCTCAACATCTGGGATCTCGTGTTCAACGTCTTCTTCTACTATCTCCCCCTCTTCTATCCCATCTTCAATCACAATCTGTGCGCCAATCTCCCCCTCCTCACACGGCAGCACATCATCATCAAACACATCATCATCTAGCATATCATCATCTAACTCTCTCAACGCATCAATCACATCATCTTCATCATCAACCATCACCACCTCATCACCACCAACTGCACCTGCAGACTCCCCCTGAGCTGTGGAAGTCCCAAGAGCTTGAGTAGTTCTTGGCAACTCACCACCTGCACCTTTCGGTGCATTGGGATCATCGTCTCTGTCGTTTCTCTTCTTAGTCCTCAACTCGTCGCCTCTACAGTCTGTCTCCCCCTGAGATGCCAAGAACGCCTTCATAGCATCTATAATCCTCCCATGCTCAACCAGGAGGGACGACTGTAGTTGATTTTCTGCTACAAGGCGTTGAATAGCCTGGGTCTGGATAAAGTTGATCCTTGATTGCTCTGCCACGACCCGCTCAAGTGCAGCTATTCTCTCCGAGTCTGAGATGGTTGCATCGAAATCAAATCTCATATTAGACGTATTTGGAGTATACTCAGCAGGGATTTCGAATGCAACCGGGACTTTAGAAGCAGTTGTGGACGTAACCGCAGGTGGTATCGTGACCGACAACCCTGCAGTTGCGACAACCGTCGACTCTACAAATTGTGCCACCACCTCTGAAGGAGTAAGCGTTGGAGGTGGTAACGACACAATCTCCGGAGTCGTCGTCTGTAGTGTAGTGGATGGGATGCCAACAGCTGATGTAGCCACCACAGGAACATCAGCAGCGCTTGTAACCTGTACAGAAGTAGGAACAATTGACATACCTGACAGTGCGGATGGAGCAAAACGTATAACACGTGAAGTCTCTCCAGCTCCCATACCAGCACCTGTCCTTTCACGTCTCGAACGTCTGATCAACTTGTGTATGTCCTCCTCTTCTTCCTCTGACTCACTATCATCCACCGTCCTCTTCCTCTTCCCCAACGTTCTCTCTCTAGTCACCAACATCCTTCTCGCCTCATTCATAACATCGTCAAGATCGGAGTCAGCCACCGTCGTAGCTGCTCTAGTCACAATCACTTCCCTCACCTGTGCAGCAGAGACCTGCACTTCTTCATGTGGATCAAAACGATCCATGTCAAAGAAACCTTGGCCGCCAAATGCAGCATCAAGGTATACATCCTCCTCAGCCGCCACCACAGGCACAGTAGGTACATCTCGAGTTGCTCCTGCCTGTTGTGGTTGAGGGTCTCTGAACTCGTCCCCCCGAGCTGGCACATACCCCGGGTTTATCAAGTACCCGAAGAGTGGAGTATGCCTTGGACGACGTTCAGGCTTGCTCCTCGCACTCGAAGTACGGCATTGAGCAAAGATACGTTTGCTCACACTTTCCACGTATCTTATCGGGCGTCGTTGAGGCAAAGCTGGAGCCACATGGTTCAAGATCATCTGGATGAATCTTGGATACATTATGAACCGCTCACGAGCCATCGCCCTCCTCTGTCTATCAATCTCGTAAAAGACCATCTGACTGAAGCTATAACGTTTGTTATAGGTCAGTGCAGTCATTGCGGACTGCATGGTCGCACCCATACCGTCAGTGCCCGCCTTCCTCCCAGACATGCATACTATCATAACGTGCATGAGGAAGCGCCACTGATCAAGTAGGAACCCCTTCCGTCTCTGGGTATCGCCCAATGGACCAGAATAGCCCATTCTTAGAAATGCTCCATCACGAAACGGAGCCACAAACTCCGTAGGGTCGTTCCGAGTCTCCTCTCCAAATCGTAACGCCACCCGTATCTGTTCAGATGAGAACTGAACTTCTTGATTATTGACTGTTGCTCTCATGACCGGGGGCTCAACACGACAATCGTACTCCACCGTCTGCCAGAAGTCCTCGATATTGGGTAAGGATATCGGTAGTGTCGTCGTGATTGCGTGGAATATCCTCGAGCGTAGGAGGAAAGTGATTATCTCGCGATAATCCTCCACACCACTCGCTTCCGGGTCTAAGGTGATGAACATGTTGTGACCCGGGAAGAATTGTCTCTGATTATCTCCTCCGTCATCTCCTCCAGCACCTCCAGCACCGGCAACAGCAGCCATCTCTGCAACAAACGAACCAAGTTAGATAAACATTAAGACATAACACAAGTTCGCTTTTTACCATGAGCGAAGTTGTGATAAAAACTGTATAGGCGAAGTTAAAGTTGGGGCGAAGTTGGGAACAACTTCGCTTCATCTTTAAGTTCGTCTAATAATTGTTAAGTTAAAATGATCCAGGCGAAGTTAAAGTTGGGGCGAAGTTGGGAACAACTTCGCTTTATCTTTAAGTTCGCCTCACCACAACATCGCCTCAGGTGAATTTAAGCTTCAAGCGAAGTTGAGCATTAGGCGAAGTTACGGATAACTTCGCCTCAGGCGAATTTAAGCTCCAGGCGAAGTTACGGATAACTTCGCCTAAACCTTAACTTCGCCTGAATCTGAAACGGCGACAGTAAGGTTAATCGAAATCCGGAAAACCGGTGTTTCGATTAACTTTGACGATTTAGGAGGCTCAAACACATGATATTAATGATAACTAAACGACCAGGTTGTACATGAACACGTAAAACAAGTTTTGAAAGTCCGATTTGAGTGTCCGACGGTTCGAGGTTCATAATCGGTTCGAAACGACCACTGATTTTCATGGAAGAACAAAGATTATACAATGTATTGGCATCACGAACCTTGAAACGTAACGGAAACTGAGAAAAAGAACTAGAAATCGGAAAAACGACAAGTTCGCCGGAATATCGGAGTAAGTTCGCCGTGGTTTACGAGGATAAGTTCGCTGTAATTTCAAATAATGAACTGTTTGACTCTTGAAAATCCTTATATAGGGGCGAAGTTATACAGGCGAAGTTACGGATAACTTCGCCTAGGCGAAGTTATCCACAACTTCGCCTGTTCAACAACATCGCCTATATATTTACAAAATTTAACCTTATAAGTTTAACAGTTTTCCAATTAAGTTATAAAACTTTCCTTTAAGAACTAAATGACACGATCAAGTCCAAGTAACCCGTTATAAACAAATACAACTACAGAAAAAGAAAACTGTAAACAATTTAAGTATAAGGGATCAAATTTCAGTCAGGATAGGGACTGCTACGTTTTAGAAAAGATCCGAACAGGAATCATACTAAGTATGTGACTGTCACATAGATCCGTGTTTAGCTGTATTATGACATAAAGAGACAGGTTGTAAGCATGTAAATAACTTAAGATGGTTTTCATCGTGTCTGTGATACGAGTTAGGTTAAGTTATGCCTCAAAATTTAAGTGGGCAACAACTCAGAAATATTGATGCCTCCTATCTATCCTCAAAGCGTATTTGGCTTTCCCCAAGTCACCCCGAATTGACCTCGACCCATAGTGTCTGATTAAGTTGTAAGTACTCTTCATCTGGTTCCCGTTCTTTTTCTTACTCTAAGATTGAGAAGTCTTGACACTTTCATCTCTAGAATGTTTCAATACTCACACATTTTTTTTTTTTAACTCACAAATTTACATAGACTTCAGAGTAGTAAATAACTGCAAGTCCCGAATCTGGATCACTGCAGTTTCTTGAAACGCTATCTTCACGGGAATCAGACCACCCATGGGCTCGTGTATGACTGTGTAATTGCTTTTCTGCCTATCACTTGGAAAGATAAAAATGAAGACAAGCAAAACTCCTAAGGAGTTTCCACGTAAAATCAAGTAAATTTAGTTTGTATCACGTCTACTTTTACGCACCATAAAAAGTTACCTTGACATACAATGACTGTCCTAAAGCCTTTTAAGCCTAATAAACCTCACCAGTTAAGCACACAAAGTTAGTATATCTATCATTTTCCAAGGTTGGATCAATTTTCCGTTTAACATAGCAAACGTACTTCTTACGAAGTAGTAGACTTGAAAAATAATTTCATTTCCCTCTTTTCAAAATTTTAACATTAATCGCCCCGACCAAAACAAAGTCTTCAGGTAAACGGCTATCCCGAAGATCCAATGGATCAGCTGGACCGACCACATACTAGTATGTGTCCTTATAACTAAGTATGATCGACTAATTTTAAGCGAAAGAATGAAAACTCATCATAAACCGCCCCGGTCACAATCAGTAATCTGGTTAATGGCTATCCTCAAAATTTACAAGTAGAAAATGAGGACCAAAACATATCCGAAGACAAGTCCTTCAAACTGATGTAACCGACATATTTTTAAGCGATAGTGGCCTTTTTTTTTTTTTTTTTTAAATATTACAAGAAAAGCATGGTTACTCGGGATTGATCATCCCATTTAGCTCGATAAGGTTTTGAAATCTTGTTTTATCAAACGTTTTAGTATAGAGATCAGCGAAATTATCAAGCGTATCCACCTTTTCAAGCACTATCAGTTTCTTCTCAGCACAATCCCGTATGAAATGATGACGTATGTCAATATGTTTAGTTTTACTATGTTTCACGGGATTGTTAGTTACTGAGATAGCAGCTGTGTTATCAATGCAAATAGGAGTAAGTAAGAAATTCAGACCATAGTCGCGCAACTGTTGTTGAATCCAAAGAACCTGGGAGCAGCAGTTGGATGCTGCCATGTATTCTGCTTCACAGGTTGAAATTGCGACCGAAGTCTGTTTCTTGCATTGCCACGACACCAACCTGCCACCAAGAAACTGACATCCTCCTGTTGTTGACTTCCGACTCTGATTGCACCCAGCATAATCAGAGTCTGTGTAGGCGACTAGCTCCAAGTCTCCTCCTCTCGGGTACCACAACCCCAGCTTCAGTTTGCCCTTGAGATACCGCAAGATCCTCTTCACACCTTTCATGTGAGATTCCTTTGGGTTTGCCTGAAAACGAGCACAAAGACAAACAGCAAACATTATATCAGGCCTAGAAGCAGTTAAGTACATTAGAGAACCTATAATAGCCCGATACTGAGTTGGGTCCACATCTGCATCACCGTCTGACTCAGCACCCAATTTGTGATTGACGCAGATTGGAGTGTCGAATGGAGTGCTGTCCTCCATCTTGAATCGTTTGAGCACATCATGGACATACTTGGTCTGGTGAATGAACATCCCATCCTTCTTTTGATCAACTTGCAATCCTAAAAAGAAAGTTAGTTCACCCATAGCACTCATTTCAAACCTTTTCTTCATGACGGCCTCAAAATCTTGACACATGGAGACTTTTGATGCAGCAAAAATAATGTCATCCACGTAGACTTGCACTAGCAGGAAGTCGCTTCCTTGTCTCTTCACAAACAGCGTGCTATCTATCTGACCTCTTTCAAACCCATTTTCAAGCAAGTAGTCTGACAGAGTTGAGTACCAGGCACGAGGTGCCTGATGTAATCCATACAATGCCTTGCTTAACTTGTACACATGGTCTGGAAAATCTGGGTCAGGAAAACCCGGAGGTTGCTCAACATACACAACCTCATCAACTTTCCCATTCAAAAAAGCACTCTTCACGTCCAACTGAAATACCTTCATCTTTTTATATGCAGCAAACGCCAAAAACAATCTTATGGCTTCCAACCTTGCGACAGGAGCGAACACTTCATTATAATCAATCCCCTCTTGTTGATTGAATCCTTTCACAACTAGCCTCGCCTTGTTTCTTATGATAATCCCTTTCTCATCTCTCTTGCACTTAAACACCCATTTTGTGCCAATCGCATGCACATGCTTTGGTTTTTCAACCAAATCCCAAACTTCCATTTTCTTGAACTGATCCAACTCTTCTTGCATGGCTTCGACCCACGAGCTGTCCTTTAAAGCCATTTGATAATTTTTTAGTTCAATCTGGCTGATAAAGCAGGTGTACAAGCATTCGTTGATTATTCCTGTCTCCTTAATGCTTGTGTAAACACAGGTGTGCTCATCCAAGCTACGTCTTGTTTGTACACCGGAGGACACATCACCAATCACATTCTCCAAAGGGTGATCTTTATGAATTCTCGTGGTCGGAACAGAACCGACATGCAAATTGTCTTCCAAGTTAGAAGAGAGCTCGTCAATGGTTGTTTCATGCTGAGAGTGAAAAGGATTGATAAATTCTTCTTCAGTTGAGGCATCAGGGGTATCGATAGTATTTGATGAGGAGGGTTGACATTTATCAATCAGCTGTCTTTGCAATAGATTTTCTTCCTCATCAAGGATCATCTTCGTAGCAACTCTTTCTTCTTCTTCAGAGATATCTAAATCCGGTATGTTAAAAGACTTAAAAAGTTTAACATAGTCGAAAAACTCCGCAGGTCCGTTGCTTGGTTTTGGCGGTTGGTAACTTGTGATATCTGTGTTACACACCACCTCAATCTTGCTTGTCGATGTATTGAAGACACGTCTGTTGGGAGTCCCAACAACATAACCGACTAAGATTCCTTCATCGGCTACTTCACCAAATTTAGAATTTGTCTTCAAAATCGAACAAGGGGATCCGAATGGTTCTAGACCACTCAAGTTGGGCTTTCTTCCATGCATAAGCTCATAACATGTCTTACCCAGTCTTTTAACAGTTAAGACTCTATTCAGAACATAACAGGCTGTAGCAACAGCTTCAGCCCAAAACACCACAGGAAGCTTTGAGTCAGCCAGCATAGTTTTGGCTCCTTCAATTAACGTTCGGTTCTTCCTTTCAGCCACTCCATTCTGTTGCGGTGTATAAGGAGCGCTGTATTGGTGTTCAATCCCTCTCTGAAGACAGAAGATCTCCATCTCAAAATTCTTGAACTCTGTTCCATTGTCACTTCTGATGAACTTAACCCTTTTATCCATAACGTTCTCAACTTTGGTAATCAAATTCTTCACCATCTGAGCCGTTTCATCTTTTGATTTCAGGAAATATACCCACGAGTATCGTGAGTAGTCATCAGTGATCACCAAGCAGTATGAAGTACCTCCTAGACTTTTTGCATACACGGGACCGAAGAGATCCATGTGAAGCAATTCTAGAGTACTAGCAATTGAATTTACTTTCTTGGTGAGATGGGATTTCTTGTGCTGCTTTCCCTTCTTGCATGCTATACATTTATCTTCAAAATTGAAATTTTTCAAGGGAACGCCCAGCACAAGCCCATTCTTGACAATGTGGTTCATCTTCCGAAGATGAATGTGTCCCATTCTCCTATGCCACAATTCGGACTCTGTTTCACTCGCTTTTGTCAAAAG
Organism: Bidens hawaiensis; assembly: GCF_021521415.1. Taxonomy (NCBI): domain Eukaryota; kingdom Viridiplantae; phylum Streptophyta; class Magnoliopsida; order Asterales; family Asteraceae; genus Bidens; species Bidens hawaiensis. Next base: position 87,616 of record NW_027494463.1, read on the forward strand.
GCATGAATCTGCCGTGGCCATTTCAGTTGATCTCATATCCATAGTGTACGTATTTCTTTCACGTGGAGCTTTCATCAAAATCCACTCCTCAGGTATCTGAAAACCTGGTTTCAACACAATCGCCTCGTTCTTTGTAAAATGAACGGTGTACTCCTTATCACAAATCTGCGACACACTTAGCAGATTGTATTTCAATTCTTCTACAAAGTTAACATTCTCCAATGTCATCTTTCCGTTCGACGCCGTTCCCTTTCCAGTAATATTGCCTCCACTTTCTCCGGCAAAACTTACTCTCCCTCCTTGAACAGGTTTCAAATCGTGTAACAAATATTTGTTACCCGTCATGTGCCGGGAACAGCCGCTATCCACAACCCAAAGATTATTGGCAGCCCTGTTCAACTGTTCCTGCACAATAAAGCAAAAGATTAGAATTTAGGGACCCAAGACCAATTGGTCTATACATCCCAAACTTTGGCTTTCCAAAGTTAGTATCTCGATAACTCCTGTAAGTCCCATTAGGATATCTTATTGAAGATTGATTGTAAGGCCTTCCAAACCTTTGAGAATTGAAAGTATTATAGCTTGTGGTTTGGTTATTAGAAGTGTAAAACTGAGATTTGTTTCTATGAAAACCTGAATTATTCACATTTTTGAATTTTAAGTGGTTTTCATTTTTAGGAGCATGATAATTACTATTAGGTCTATTCTCAGCTTTAGTAGGCCTTACACCTCTGAATCGCTGCTTCAGAGGGCAATTTGCAACAAGATGTCCTAATTGATTACATCTAAAACAACACCTATGCTTAACTTTTTTATCAACCGGTGTTTTAGATGTCGAGGCTATATTACCGGCCGTTCGTCTCACATATGGTGGGATGTACGGGTTTAGTGGAGTACTCTTTTTATTCGTTTTATCTTTTTCTCCACTCTTGGGTAACACAACCTCCTCTTTTGCCTTACCAGACTCGGATGACTTATCCGAATCTGATGAGACTGGACTTTGATCAAAAATTTCAACACTTGAAACAGGCGAACTTGTTTCGCCTCTACTAACATTTGGTTCTTTAACAGTTACTTTAATTGGCACTGTCTGAGCAACCTCAAAATCAATAGATTTCTGAACACTAGGGTTAAAAGTGTAATTGTGATTGTACGGTGGTGGAACCTCATGATAACCGATTCCTCCTCTCTTGGTAGAGGAACCTTGATCACTAACAAGGTGATCAAGAATAGCAGAGGAATTTCTGAACTGCTCCAGTTTTCGATTCAGTTCCACCACTTTCACCTGGTGGTCAGCAATCTGTTTTTCTCTCTCAGCAATTAGTTTGGTCTTTTCTTCAAAAACCTCATAACTTAAATCAATCACTTTAATTTTTTCAGCAAGTTTAGTTTTTAAACTTTTAACATCTTTTTCACAAGCTTTTATTTTAATTTTATAATTATTTTCTCTTGATTTAGTAAAGTGATGATCTTCTTTTAAGGTTTTAAATTCAGCATCCAACCTAACATACTGATCGGTAATAGTTGCTAATTGCTCAGACAAGTTCTCACATTTTGAACAAGTAGTTTTAGAGCATACCTCGGAGAGCTTGTCATTAACGTCTGCCATAAGAGCCTTTTCTTCTCCGGCAGCCTTCTCATTTTCTTCTGTTTCCACCTTTGCCAAATTTGCCTGCTCGAAAGATTCTTTAGAAAGCAGGTTCCAGTTATATTCACCATCTCCTCTGGAAATCATGGCACTGTAATCTCTTCTTCCCTCATTATGCGGTGTAGACTTTCCTTGACTTCGTTCTACACGCTCATTCATACATTCTTTTGCGAAGTGACCGTTTTGTTGACAATTGTAGCACCTTACCTTTGACTTGTCGAACCCTGGTCTTCCTCCGACAAACTTTCTACCGGTCTTATTCATAAACCTCTTCACCCTCCTTACAATCATGGCCATCTGCCATTGTAGATCCATTTCTTCCATATCGTCAACATCAATCTGATCGTAATCTTCATCCAACATAGCTGGATCAACAATCTTCCCTTGAATATAGTTCTCATAGGAAGCAATGAAAGAAGCATAGAGGCCAAACTGCTCTTCAGCAGACTTGACACTCATAGGCATCTTGGAGTAGTTGTTGCTGGGAGCACTTGAAGAGCAACTACTCTTGCTTGCCTGGGGTTGAGAACCACTAGATCCAGCTGCTACATAGCAAACATCCCCATTTGTGTTAACTGACACATGCCCCTCATGTGATGAGTTGGGGCCCGACTCTCCCTTCGAGTAGTAAGCAGCCGATTCAGTCTTTGAGCCTGTGCTAGTGTTGACTTTAGCTCCATACATACTTGGATCTTGAACCTGATCCATAGATGTCTCCTTTCTTACCATGTTAAGCTCAAAGGTCCTGAGCTTGTTGACTGTCGTTTCTAGATCATAAGTGGGAAAGTCCTTGTCTTCCCTCATCAGCACAGTGTACATCTCCCATTTTGGTGGGAGAGCATCCAGAAGCTTCTCAACTATCTCTTCTTCTCTGTAAGAAATGGAATAGTTGCTCAGTTCAGTCATCAGATGATAATATCGAGTGATGATATCATCTAATGATTCATTCTTCAAATACTTGAAGACTGAGAACTGGGTCTTGAGCAGTTTTATTTTTGAAGCCCGGATTCCTACATTTCCTTCAAATCTGCTCTCAAGGGCTTCCCAAAGCTCCCTTGCTGAAGTGTACTTCCTAAAAGTATGAAGGATCTCCTGTGGAAGAGCCATGGTAATAGCAGCATGAGCCTTGCTCTCAGCCTCATACATCTTCTTCTCTTCTTATTCCATTTTACTATACTTCTTGATTTGGTCACGACCTTCATACTCCATAATTGGTGGAATATAACCATCCTGGGTGCATACCCACATCTTCGCATCTTGGTATTTGACGTACTGTATGAACCGATCCTTCCATGCAACGAAATCGGTTCCCTTCAGCAATCTTGGGGCCTTGGTAGCCGACCCTGCTTCAACTTCCATCTTCACTAACTCAGAGATGTTGATCGACGACATCTTTCCCGAAAAGTAAGAAACCTGAAAAGTTAAAAGTTTTTTTTTTTTTTTTTTTTTTAAAGTACTGTAGGCGAAGTTACGGATAACTTCGCTTGAAGTAGGCGAAGTTGTAGAGAACTTCGCTGAAGAACTTCGCTGATAACTCTGCTGATTAACTTCGCTGATTCTTAACTTCGCTTAAGGTAAGCGAACTTAGGAATGAGGCGAAGTTATAGATAATTTCGCTGATACAGGCGAACTTGAGAAGGTAGGCGAAGTTGTGGATAACTTCGCTTAACCTTATATCTTCGCCGAAACCCTACGTACAGTGACGGCAACTTCGCCTGATGAACACGGACGTTTTTGAAGATCTGGAATCTGGATTTAACAAGGTTTTTGATGGTGCAAAGGCTTGAATACTGTGGTAGTAGGTAAGATTGACTTAGAAACACGAAAACACTTCCCGCGAATAGTCGAAACGGGACGAAATCTATACCTGCGTGAATATCCCGAACCTCACAATCGAGCAAATGCTCTGATACCAATTGTAGGTTCCCTGGACGGATCGCACGAGATATCGCGGTCTACTCAGGTGCGGAATCCCTGCGTAGATCGTTACGAGTATAGAACACAAACACACGAATACACGAAACACGTTATATGTTATAACCGAACTCACGTGATGTAAATATCACTGTTACAAAACACACGTTACCGAACAAACTCGATTCACTGAACAACTCACTAACTGATTAACCTAAACCAGCCGTAACCTATCAATATAAATACACGACAACTTCGCCTGATATGTTCAGGCGAAGTTGTCCATAACTTCGCTTGTTCAACAAGTTCGCCTAGGCGAACTTGTTGACAACTTCGCTTGTACAAAAACATAAATAACATTACAGACTCGATTACAGACACTAGACTATGAACTACTGACATTTATGCACCAACAAGTACGGAGATTATAATGATATTAAAATATTAATATTATTATAATATGGACTATAGGGACTAAGTGATAGCAAGGGAAACGAACCTCGAGCTGACCTCGCACTAAGTGCCTATAAAACCGTGAGTTTCATGACCCCTCTTTTCAAACTGTTTACAAACCTTTGGGGTGAAAAACATGTTTATATACATTATCTATCAGAAAACGGTTCAGGATATAGATTATCTAAACATGTATATATGAAAAGTCCCTACAACCATAATGATTAACTACGTGCTGATGAAAGGTGAATATTATCATTGATCGGTATATTAAGTGGAGATAGTACGAATGACAAAACATAATGAAATTACACCTGACAACAAGTTTATACAAATATGTTGTGTACTGTTAAACATAACAAGATGGGTGAATAACGTGGTCTGTAACGGCCATGGGTGAATAACGTGGTCTGTAACGGCCATAGGGATTAACGTGGTCTGTGATGACCATGGGGCTATTGTGTTGAGGGGGGGCCACAATAGTACCAAACTAAAGTTGAGTATGACCTATGAGCCAAGTTCTGCTGCAACTTATAAACTAAAGTTGAGTATGGCCTATGAGCCAAGTTCTTCTGCAACTTATTAAACGAACTAACTTGATTATAACATGAATGTTAAGAAAATTATGTGATTATGCGTATTGTGGGCGGATGGGGAGCTACATTGTTTGGTGATACGTGATAAATACTATATGTGTATATGTGTCTATATACATGCTATGTGAATAGACGGAGGAAATACTATGTGTAGAAAATACAAATTATTTGTGTGTACACTATATAATGTTTGATTTTACGTGGAATCATTGTGGGCGGATGGGGGACCACAGTGGTTGATGTTACGCGGAACCGTTGTGGGCGGATGGGGGGCACAGTGGTTGAGTTTATGTGGAACCGTTGCGGGAGGAAGGAGGTCCACAGTGGTTGGTTAAACACGGAAATTGGAAACACGTAGTACGAACAAACAATCACGATTTTACCGAAATTTCGAATTCATATTATAAACTTACATGTGTGCATATGCACACACAAGGATATGACTGTACATATTTATACAAACGTAAATACATATTTTTACATACGCGCGTACATACAAACTATGACTGTGTGGTACGCAGAACTGATTTCGTTAAACTTATGAAACTCACCAACTATTCGTAGTTGACCGTTTTTTTAAACATGCTTTTCAGGTAATCAGAAAGGTGGAATAGATTGCTTATGTGTTTCGTGTTGGGATTGTGATCGATGCTATGAGCATTCGAGTATGAAGTGAAGTAGTTAACGGACTAGTTTGATTGAATCACTTAGTTTGTAAAAGATGTTAGAACGATGTAATATATTGTAAATTAGTTAGTAATGTTTCTTTATGAACAATGTATTTGATACCAGTTGTATCTGTTGCATTTCCGTTTTACGCTTCCGTAGATCGCTTAACGGGGTGTGACACAAGAATTGGATCAGATGGGCGGATGTTAGAGACAACGAACAAGCTATGCAATTCCAGCACGTCGTACGAGTTTGTTACGCGTTCGGGATTCATAGTTGTGTTGATTGGAAGACCAGCAGATTCAAGCAGCAAATTATTTTGAAGATCAAAGAGCTCGAGACGGGAGGGAGTTTGTTAGTAGTCAGTTTTGCGTATCGGTCTTTTTATAAAGTATTATTTTATTAGAAGACAATGTATAGGGGCATTTTGGTAATTATATGTCACGATTGTGACTCATTCGATAAGATGTAAATCACATTCGTTATTAGTTTAAAACAAATGTGACCATTCACTAATTGTAACCTTTATTCGTTATTCATTTATACCAAACGAGAGGACGGATGGAGTCATTCGTTAGATGTTAAGGTATTAGTAATGAATGAGTGTTCATTCGTTATGCATGTCTAACGAATGAACCTCATCTCCTATACAAACCCCTGTAATGTATTCATTATCTATCGAAGTGATTGATTATTGTAACCCGGCCGTCACTCTGCCAAAATCATTTCAGATCTAACGTAATCAAGCTTAATCACTTGTTTGAATCACTTAGTCATATCACCGAACTAGATCCAATTTCGTTGATAAACATGAACATCAAGGTCTAACAACGATGCTTCCATATCACCTTTACTAAGGTAATAACCTTGCGGCGAAGATGCTTCTCTTTCCTATCTACTATCTCCACTGGTTGCTCAATGCAGTTCAATTTCTCATCAACTTCAATGTCTTCTAGTGGCATGAGAGATGTGTCATCAGCTAGACATTTCCTCAAGTGAGAAACATGAAACGTAGAGTGAATTTTCTCCAATTCTTTTGGTAATTCAAGCTTGTAAGCCAATTCACCCACACGATCTATGATTCTAAACGGTCCAATGTACCTTGGACTCAACTTCCCTCTTTTTTCTTAAGCGAATAATTCCCTTCCAAGGCGAGACCTTAAGCATCATGTTGTCACCCACGTTAAACTCAATTGGTTATTGTTGCTTATCAGCATACAACTTTTGAAGATCTTGAGTAGCTTTCATTCTTGCTTTAATCAGATAAAACCTTGAAGAGGTTTCTTGCATGACTTCTAAACTTCCAAGCTCCCTCTGACCAATCTCTCCTCAACATACAAGAGTTCTACAATGTCTAACAAACAAGAGTTCTACAATGTCTAACATACAACATCTTAAATGGCGGTAGATCAATAATCGAATGATAGTTGTTGTTGTAAGAATATTTTGCTAAATGCAAGTGATCATCCTAACTTCCTCCAAAGTCCCATACACAAGCACGCAACATATCCTTAAGGGTTTGGATAGTCCTTTCAGACTGCCCATCTGTTTGAGGATGATACGCCATACTAATGTTTAGTCTTGTTCCCATAGCTTCATGGAACTTCTTCCAAAATCTCTAAGTAAAACAAATATCTCTATCAGACATGATCAACAACGGTACTCCATTCTTTGCTACGATTTCCCTTATGAACACGTTTGTTAATATTTTTGACGAGATGGCCTCTCATATAGACAACAAATGAGCTTTTTTCGTCAAACTGTTTGCAATCACCTAAATGGTATCATGGTTTCTAGCTGTGCACGATAGCTTTGTTATGAAATCCATGGTGATGTGTTTCCATTTCCATTCTGTTTTCTATAAAAGCTGCATCTTTCCATACGGTTTCCGATATTTTTCTTTAACTTGCAAGCAAGTTAAGCACTTACTTATGTAATCTGCTACCTCATTCTTGCCCAGCCACCGGTAGTCTCTTTTCAGGTCCTGATACATCTTGGTGGATCCTGGATGAATCGAGTACCTTGACTTATGAGCTTCATCTAGGATTCGGCCTCTAAGATCTCCATGGTGTGGAATCCACATACGGTCAAATCTAGTCTTTACACCATGAGTGTTGTCTCTCAACTCGTTTTGTTGCCCGGAAATTCTTTCTTTCTTCATTAATCCTTCATCCTTGAGAACTTCATTGAGCCTTGCGGATATCTTCAAAAAAATCCAAGTTAATGATCGTCTTATTCGACTTCACCGTTGCAATGACTTCCTCGTTCTTACGGCTTATTGCTTCAGCAACCACATTAGCCTTAGCGGGATAATACTTGATGCCACAATCATAGTCCCTTATCAATTATAATCACCTTCTCTGTCTCATGTTTAGTTCCTTCTGCTCAAAGAAATACTACAAACTCTTATGATCGGTATAGATGGTACACTTAGTACATACAGGTAATGTCTCCAAATCTTGATAGAATGTACTACTGCTTCTAACTCTAACACATGAGTTGGGTACGCACTTTCATGAACTTTCAACTGTCTAGACACATAAGCTATGACTTTACCTCGTTGCATCAACACCCAAGATAACCCACGATGCGAAGCATTAGTACAAACTATCAAATCCTCATTACCATCGGGTAGCACAAGGATCGCAGCTTGTGTGAGCTTTTTCTTCAATTCTTCAAAAGCTTCTTGTTGATACTTACCGGCATTGAACACCACAACTTTTCGGGTCATACCTGTCAATGATGTGGCTACCTGGAGAAGCCTTGAATGAATATCCTATAATAGCCGGCCAACCTAGGAAACTACGTATATCAGGTGGGTTTTGCAGAGTCTTCCAATTCTCTATTACTTCAATCTTAGTTGGGTCCACAGAAATCCCTTCAGGGTTGATGATGTGACCAATAAACTGTACCTCTCGCAACCAAAATGCACACTTCGAAAACTTAGCATACAGTTTCTCTTTATTTAGAATCTCTAATATTTCTCTTAAATGCTTTGCATGGTCAGGCTCGCTCTTTGAATAAATCAAGATTTCATCAATGAAAACGATAACTGACTTATCTAACATCGGCCAACACACTTTATTCATCATATCCATAAATGCCGCTGGAGCATTTGTTTAACCAAACGACATCACGAGAAACTCGTAGTGTCCATATCGCGTTTGAAACGTCGTCTTAGGAATGCTTTCCTCTTTCATTTTCAACTGATGATAGCCCAATCTAATGTCTATATGCGAGAACCAACTAGCACCTTGCAACTGATCGAACAAATCATCAATTTGTGACAACAGATATCTATTCTTCACGATAAGCTTATTCAGCTCACGGTTGTCTATACACATTCTCATACTTCCATCTATCTTCTTAACTAATAAAACTGGTGCCCCCCCCCCAAAGGGTAACACTCAGTCTTATAAAACCTTTATAGAGGAGTTCTTATAGTTGGGACATCAATTATAAGTGAACTAGTCTGACTCAGATAAAATGGAGCTATAGTTCCTTTTGAAGCATTCGCATAACAAACCAATCGCATCGCATACTGGGAAAACCAATTACATCACATATTGGAAAACTAATCCCAAATCATACTGGAAAACTGATTGCATAGCATACTGGAAAACCAATCGCATCTCATAGTGGAAACCAATCGCATCGCATACTGGAAAACCAATCGCATGCCATATGCGAACCAATCGCATCTCAAACAAATCTCATCACATTCCTATGCGATGCGATTCTGCCCTTTGTAAGACTTGAGCTGTGGTTCGTTACAATCGTTCTTTCAACCATTTTTATCCTCTAACCTTTCTTTATGACCCGTTTTACGTTATAACGAGTTATGGGTTATAACAACTTTGTCTACTTACTTTTTACATGGTCCGAACGTTACTCGTTTGTTCCGAATCGCACCCATTAACTCTTTTTTCACAACATTTATGTTTTTCTTACATGCTAGGGTCCGAATTACTATTTTACCAAGTTTCATGGCAAACCGACCTCAAACACTTTAACCTTTTTAATAAAAAAAACGTACCTTTTTTTATCGGTTTTGTCAGGTCGAATTCTAACATGTGAATCGTATTATGTTTCTTGTTGTTTGCCAAAGATCTAACACCAACTCGCCTTGATCCAAGATCGGAGCTGGGTCCTAGATGATAAGATCGTGTTTGTGTGTGTTCTTGAGTATGCGTATGGAGGCTAGAAGGTGGAATGAGGGTTTTAGGAAGGGTTTAGAAGCTCGGAGCTCAGATTCATTCTTGAGTATATATACCCACAAGCCCATGAACCCTAGGCCCATAACCATTTCCTAGTCCACCATCCATCTTATTATTATTTATTATAATTCAATAATAACACTTAATTAATAATTAAATTTTCTTATTTATTATTTTAAAAGTAGGATGTTACATATACTACCCGGCAATGAAAAAAGTATTTTTTATGAACGGTTAAAAGTGCGAGTAGAAGAAGTTTTGATTTTTAGTGTATATATATATATATCTGTGTGTGTGTGTTCGTGTGTGTGTGTGAATTTTTTGGGAATTGAGAACTATGAGTACCATTTTAGAGCACAAAAAACCCAAAAATAAAAAAAATCATAAAACAAAAAAACACAAAAATAGAAAAAGTAAAAAAACCAAAATTCTTATATATCATCCCAATTTCATAAAAAATAAAAAAAAAACAAAAAACAAGAAAAAAAATTTCTCGGTTTAGCTAAATTCTACATATATGTATAATTTAAGGTAAATGATAATGTACATATGTGTATATTACGTAACTAGAGATTAAATGAAATTATACACACGTGCATAGGTATAATACGAATTAATTAATTTTTATTTTCGTGTTTTTTCATGAAACCGGAATAAAATATAAGAATTTTGATTTTTTACTTTTTTAAAATTTACGTTTTTTTTTGTTTTATAATTTTTTTAGTATTTTTTAGAGGTTATTTTTATTGGTTCAAAATGGTTCTCAAAATTCTCAATTTGCAAAGGGTTCCCTTATGATCCTTACCCTATATATATATAGGGTTGAGTTATTCTACACAGGCCAATAAAAATGAGAAGTGTGAGAAACCATAGTTGATTGATATGAGTCAAGTGGGGACCAAAGGTAAAAGGGTATAAAAGTAATAGTACATATTTTCTCTCTTCACATACAAGTTAAATGTCAATTCCCCCATCATTTTAAAACGTCCATAACTTTTTCATGTAATATTATTTTTTTAAAAACATTTCACCATGATAGCAAGTGTTTTTTTATCTTTTTTAATATGAGTATCATATTGTTATATAAAAACTTTAAAAAAATTTACGTCATTGTGTTTTTGTGTTTTTTCGTCATTGTGTCTTTCTGTTTGTCATTGTTTTTTTAAATGCTAATAATACGGTTGTGTAATAATAATACGTAAATATAATTATAAAATAACAACAAATTACCAAATACATAAAACACAATGATGAATACATATTACACAATTACATGAAACGTAAAACACAATGATGAATGCATATAACACAATGACCTGAAACGTAAAACACAATGGTGAATGCATATAGCACAATGACCTGAAACGTAAAACATAATGGTGAATACATATAACACAATAACCTGAAATGTAAAACACAATGGAAACTACATATTACCCAATGACATGAATGTAATGCATAATGACTAAAACACAATGATAAGTAGAAAGACAAATGATGAGCACAAAGACACAATGACAAAAAAAAAAGACACAATGACGTAATCTTTGTTTTAATTGTTATCCTTAATATGAGTATCAATTGCTAACACAATGACCAAAATCTATAACACGATGCATAGAAAAACTCAATTAAAAATCATAATGAACAACTAATAACACAATATAAAAAACCCACTATTTTTTTATTTTTATATAACAATATGATACTCATATTAAAGATAAAATAACATTTGTTATTATGGAAAAATTTAAAAAAAAATAATGTTGCATGAAAAGGTTATGGACGTTTTAAAATGACAGGAAAATTGACATTGCATGTGGAAAGAAAAAGTAAATAAAAGTGGGTTATTACCTTTATGCCATTCTCATCAATTTATTTTTTAATTAATCTCCACCATTAAAATCTAAGATCAATGGATTAAATTTCTTCTCACACTTCTCATTTTTATTATCCTTTGTATTTTAACTTTACCATATATATATATATATATATATATATATTTATATATATATATATAGGGAGCGGATCAAGAGAGAACTCATTCTTAAAGAAAGAACTAGAGAACTAATAAAGAAATATTTTTAATTTAATTAAAAAAAATATTTTTAAATTTTCGTTTTTGCCATTATTCTTATATTTCGTTACAAATCAGTCAAAAATTATAAAAAAATAAAAGAAAAATAATAAAATAATAAAAAAAAACTCATTGTAGTGCACATATGCAATACATCGACTTTTTTTTATTGCATATGTGCACTAGTGTGTATTTTGATATGTACAATAATGTTGAATAGCATATATTCAATTTTTTTGTATTGTATTAGTGCAATAGTGTTATATTATATACAATAATACCAAAAAAACAATATAGTGCATATGTGCATTAGTGTTGTATTACGTATATACGATAGTTTGTTTTGAGTACAATTATTTGTGTTTGTATTTGAATATATTCAATAGTATGTATTGTATAATATAATTGTGTTGCATTATATGCAATAAAACACTATTGTATATATATAATACACATTAGTGCACATATGCACTACATCGACGGTTTTTTTATTTTTATTTTTTTTATTTTAGGAATAATATCATCTTATTAGGAGGAAAGAAAAAAAAATCACAAAATATTTTTTTAAAAAAAGTTAAAAATAGTTTTTATTAGTTCTTTAGTTCTCTCTTTAAGAGGAGTTCTCTCTAGATCCCACCCATATATATATATATATATATATAATATTTATAACTACTAAATATAAATTTTAAGGTTATTGAGGTGGTGGCCCAATGGTAGAGACAAAGTCTCTTAACACCAAGATCTTGGGTTCAAGTCCTACTACCAGCAAAGAAATTTACCTTTAAAAAAAAAGAAGTCTTGGCAAATGTGAAATTTTAAACTTTAGACCAACAAATGGTAAAATGGTTATTTCTTGAAGTAATTTTTATTAAATGAGTAATAAATTTGATCACTCATACTTTTTTAAAAGCATATGATATTTTAAGCTAGTTTGAATCGGTTATATACATATTATTTTCACAGATACGTATGAGTATATACGAATTTCTTTAATATTGAATAATATAAGAAACTTTTAATTTTAAGATCAAAAGTTGGTTAGAATTTTAAGACATTGAAAGATACATGCAATTGCAAACAAGTTTGACTGGTAAGAGACCAAGTCATGATTCTCTTTTTTCAAAAAGAAAATTTACAATTCATTTCTTAGATGACTTTTAGTTTGTGACAGGAGAAAGGAAAGTATTGTTACTAGACAGAGTGTGTAGTGAACGGCAATAGAAGACGATAAGGCCCACGAACACCCTCCCCCCCGGTAGATAAAAGGGGTGATAGGGGAGACGACGCATGTTTGTCATCGGTGATGTGTTTGGAAATATTATTATTTTATTATTATGTGTGTGATATTATATATATAATATATATAAACAAAAGCCCTTAAAAGCTCTTTGGTTGCTCCCTAATTCTCTCAAGCCATTAAAATGATTAGCAATCAATAATGAATCCACAAAGATTTGAAGATACCAGATTCTCATACCTTTGGCTAGCTGTACACCAGTAATGAGTGCTTCATACTCTACTTCATTGTTAGTAGCCTGGAATTCACAAGCTATCGATTGGGGTAGTGTGTCCCCCTGTGGTGATTTTAGTAGTATTCCCAATCCTGTTCCTTTAACATTTGAGGCTCCATCAGTGAAGAGTGTCCAACGATCCTAGGTTTCTTCAAGCTGTTGAACTTCAAGATTGGCTTGTTCCTCTATGTCACTAGTGAAGTCAGCTACAAAGTCTGCTAGGGCTTGTGACTTGATCGCGTTTCTAGGCTCATATTGAATATCATAAGCACTCAGTTTTACAGCCCACTTAGCCATTCTACCTGACATTTCTGGTTTTCTAAGGACATTCTTAATAGGATAATTAGTTTTTACAATAATAGTATGAGTTTCAAAATAATGTCCTAACTTAGTGGAAGCCATAATTAGAGCAAGAATAAGTTTTATAAGTGAGAATACATGGATTCTGCATCAAGGAGACTTTTACATACATAGTAAATAGGATGTTGGTTACCTTTGTGATCCTTTACTAGGACCGCACTTAAAGCAGTGAGAGAAACAGCCATATAAAAAATCAATGGTTCTCCATCATTGGTTTCATCAGAGCGGGGGCCAAGAATAAGTAGTCCTTCAGAGCGGTGAGGGCAGCTTCATGTATCTCCGTCCACTCAAATTTCTTGTTTTTTTCTCAAAATGTCATAAAAATCTTTACATTTCTCTGAGGACTTCGATATGAACCTGTTCAATGCTGCTACCCTTCCAGTTAATCTTTGAACCTCTTTAACATTCGTTGGGGACTTGAGGTTTATAATAGCTTGAATCTGCTCCGGACTCGCTTCTATCCCCTTTTTGGTCACTAGATATCCAAGGAATTTTCCGTCCTTGACGCCAAATACATATTTAGCAGGATTTAGCTTCATGTTGTATTTGTCAAGGATGTCAAATGCTACTTCTAAATCCTTGAGGTGATCTTCAACCTTCTTCAATTTCACCACCATGTCATCAATATAAACTTCCATGGTGTCTCCTAACTGATCCTTGAACGTCATATTGACCAGTCTCTGATATGTGGCACCTGCATTTCTAAGACCAAACGGCATAGAAATATAACAATATATGCCCGTAGGGGTTATAAATGATGTATCCTCTTGATCAGATGGCTCCATTTGGATTTGTTGAAATCCTGATGAAGCATCAATTAAAGTCAGCATTTCATGCCCTGTAGTAGCATCCACTATAGATTCAATGTGGGGGAGAGGGAAAGGATCCTTGGGACATGCCTTATTCAAATTAGTAAAGTCGACACATACCCTCCACTTTCCGTTTTTCTTTTGAACAACAACCACATTGGCTAACCATTTTGGATACATTACCTCCCTAATCATATTTGCCTTCAATAACTTCTGTACCTCTTCCTGGATGATTGCATTTCTTTCCAGGGCAAACTTCCTTCCTTTTTAATGAACAGGCCTGAAAGAAGGATCAATTCCAAGTTTATGAGTTATAACGTCCTTAGAAATACCTGTCATATCTTCGTGTTTCCATGAAAAGGTCGATTTTCTTCGTTACTAGATCCTTCCAGATGGATTCTTGAATTTCTACTCCAATTAGGACTTTTACGTCAGGATCCTTTGGGTGCAAGGCCACTTCCTTAGAATCTTGTTCCCTAGTCTCCATGGCGTTCCTTCTTGCTTTCTGTAATTGCTATGCTTCCCTTAGCTTCTTTGTAGGCTTCATTGAAGAAGTATAGCAATTCTTGGCGTCTTGTTGGTCACTCTCGATCTTCGCTATCCCCCCATGGGGTAGGCAGTTTCACACATTGATGGTAAGTAGAGGGAACTGCCTTCATCTAGTGTATCCAAGGCCTGCCAAGAATAACATTACAACAAGACAAGGTATCGATAACACCAAATTTTTGAATAGAATTTACTCCCTCTTTGTATATGGGGAGTTTGATGTCCCCTAGTGTGTTCTTCATTTCTCCACTGAATCCTACTAGGACTGAGGATCTTGGGACGATTTCTGACTCTGAAACATTCATTCTTATGAGCATTTCCAAATGGATGATGTTGACTGAACTCCCACCATCAATAAGGATCCTGCGAACATAATGGTTAGAAATAAACAAAGTAATGACCAAACCATCGTGATGAGGGTCCTGGACATTGACTCGATCATCCTCGTCGAAAAAGTTGACTTTTTGCTCAACTATTGTAGAAGTCCTTATCGGCCTTTCACCATTCTCCAATTTACACTCTTTGGCGTGTTTCTTTGCAGCAGAATACGAAGTCCCACATATGTTGGAGCCTCCTAAGATTACATTGATAACTTGGGCATCTAGAGGAGGTGGAGCAGCCTTTTACAGGACTAGTTCAGGATCCTGGGTCCTTGACTTTTTCCTTCCAAATAGTTCCTTGAGGTAGCCTTTGCTGAGGAGGTAGCTGATTTCCATTCTTAAGGTGATACAATCTTCTGTCATATGGCCGAAGTCTTCGTGGAAAGCACACCATTTTGATTTATCTTTGGGTGGAGGCACCTTCTCATTCTTCCTTGGCCATCTCGCTTTATCACCCAAGTTCCTAACAGCAAGCATTACTCCTTCCTTATCCACAGAGAAACAATAATCGGATATTCTTGGACAATCTTCTTCGTCCTCTTCTCCTCTACAGCATTGATCTTCTGGCTATCTGGTTTGGAATATGGTTTGGAGTTGTTATTCCTGAAGTAGGATCCTTGTCTTTTGTCTTGAGACTCATTTCTTGTTGGAGTGTTCAGTTGATATTGTATTCTCTGATCTTCCTCCAACCTGATGAACCTTAGAGCTCTGTTTCGGACTTCATCTAAGTTCCTGCAAGGGGTCATAACAAGATCTTGATAAAATAGAGAATCCTTTTGTAATCCCATTTTGAATGCCTCAACAGCTGTCGGGACATCCAGGTTTGGAATCTCCAAGGCCACTCTTCCAAACCTAGTAAGGAACTGCCTACGGGGTTATTAAACAGATTGATCAAATGAGAAAAAAAAGTAATTGAATAAGGAGGAAGACTTGGTAGTTATTTAAGGGCAGATCCTGTTAGTGTTGATCCAAAGCCTTTGAACAAGCAAGCTTCCTTCAGTTTTTCTGGAATAGGATTAATCTCCATCTTCTCTCGGTATAATGCTACGTGTTCCTCAGGATTAGTGGACCCATCATACAGTTTCATGCTAGGGGCGGTGAAGCGCTTTGGTATTTCAGCATCACAAACTGAAGGAGCGAATCTGGATATGTTATGACTCCCTGCTGGTAACTTCGGGATGGGTTTGATGACTCCTGGTACACTGGATATCATATCCTTGAGTTTCTGCAACTCACGGGCTATAGCTTGGTTGATTCCTGTATCCTGCATACCACCACGATTAGTGCCAAAGGATAAGTTATTGTAAGTACTACCTCTTGTGTGATCTGTGAGAGTCGAGCCTCGGTGCGAAAGCGTGAATAATGGTCATTATTAACGGTGGAGCTCGGATCTGAGCTAGGATCGAATCGTATTCGCTCTTGAAAGGGGGTTTTGGACGGATGAGTGGTGTTTGGGAGAGAGCCTGAATCGATTACAATGAACAATAGACTGGATGAACAAACATATGCAATTGATTCACAAAGATAAAGATGTGGCAGTATGATTTCATTAACCAAAAGATTGTCATTACAAAGCTCTCATACATACACACATACATACAATAAAGATCAGCCACCTCCAGGAGAGCTCATCCTGGAGGCGGCGGCTCTCTCAAAGAGATAAACCCTAGATCTCACACAATACACAATACACTCATTCTAGACAAATTAACAAATACATCTATTTATACTAGTCTAGCATGTCTTGGTCTTCAAGCCATCCACCCTTGGTTGAGACCAAAAATATTAATTATTTTTCACCCATAAAAGTAATAATTCGATGCGTCGGTCTAAAATATAAGCCCCAACAATCTCCCCCTTAGACCGATGCCATCGAATTTCTACTCAATGTGATCATCAAATAATCTTCCATTCTTCAAACCCGTTTCTTCCCTTGTAAGTCATCTTTAAACCTTTCCTTTGCAAGGTATGCTCGATGAGTGTCTTCGAGCATACTTTACTTAGAATATATTCTCTTTCAGAGAATTATATTCTCCTCCAGTAAGCTTCATTCTTCTTGACTAATCCAAGCTTTGCTCGAACTAGTCCATCGATCAAGCTCATTCTTCTTGATGTCTTCAGTTATTCTTATTAAGCAGTCTTTATCATGCTCGGATGAAATTCTTGCTCGGGAACTGAACTGTGCTCGAAGTCCTTGCTTTGATCACGTGACATCTTCTTATTGCATCCATGCTCGTCCCCATGTGTTAGAACATCCTGTGATGGTTTACTTGGTTAAAACCTGAATGATCAAGTTGTTTGCTCGATTGACAATCCATACTCGATAGAAGAACACTCTTGCTCGTTGAAGTGTAGCTTGCTCGAAGCCTTAACACTTAGAAGAATCAACCACTAAAGGTTCTGAACCTTGCTCGAGGTAGTAAATCATGCTTGATCGTACTATACTCACAAATAAAGAAACATAAAGAATCTTGGATTATTGATCTTAATCAACTTTTCCTTAACTTGAGTCTTTTCACTTGATTTGAAGCAAGCAATTTGCAATGAAATTCAAGAATTTTTACTCCCCCAATTTCGTTGCAATTGTCTTTGAAAAATGTGTCTTCAAATCAAGTATGAGTGAAACAACCTTGACCATCCTTATCAAGATTGTTGATTCTATAATAAACAAAGATAAACAAAACATTATGTTGAGAGCCGAGCTAGACTAGTATAAATTTTACCCAAATCATCAAATAAATTTCAAATGTTTGGGTTGATACAATAAAGATCAGCCACCTCCAGGAGAGCTCATCCTGGAGGCGGCGGCTCTCTCTAAGAGATAAAACCCTAGATCTCACACAATACACAATACACTCATTCTAGACAAATTAACAAATACATCTACTTGTACTAGTCTAGCATGTCTTGGTCTTCAAGCCATCCACCCTTGGTTGAGACCAAAAATATTAATTATTTTTCACCCATAAAAGTAATAATTCGATGCATCGGTCTAAAATATAAGTCCCAACATGATCAAAAGATCCCACTCCATAGCTGTGTCCAGGATATGTTTTTTCAGCATCTAGAGTTGGTCCGGCAGGAGCATTGGTCTGCATGGGCATGAAGTCCCCTTCGTTGACCTCTGATGGCCTTGATCGTGGCTCCCTCAAAGGTTCTTTTCCATAAGGGTTGTAGGAGCCTGGATGCTGATGAACGATGGGTTCTGTCTGGTGACCAGAGGATCCTTGGTAGAAACCTGAAGGTCCAGACTAGAAGGAGGATGGTCCTTGAGAGAACTGGCTAGAGGATCTTAAATATTGACTCGAGGATCCTTGTTGAAGGATAGATGATCCTTGCGAACACTGAGCGGAGTATCCTTTTTGGAAGAGATCTGAGGATCCCTGTTGAGGATAAGTGGATACTGGGCATCTTTGGCCTGGGAAATCTGGGGTGCTGAAGTTAAGTATCTTTGGGATGATTGTGTCCTCAGCAGTCTTTATAGTTCTCTTGATTTCCTCAATCTCATGGAGGATCCTCTGGTTGGTCTTGTTTTGCTGCTCCATATAGTTTTTCATCTGCGCACATAAAACAAAAACATCGTTGTTAGCAGTTACCGTTTGGGAGATAGTAGTGGATTTTGATCTGGAGAAAATGGCAGTCTCCTTTTTCTGAGCAACAGTTATGGGCTTTTGTGGTTTCGTAGAGGAAGGTAGTAGTGGAAAATTCATTTGAGCCGGAGCACTTGAAGTAGCAGTTGTAGAAGCAGCTTTTCCTTGAGAGGCCATTGACTGATATCTTGGAATGTAGAGATTGAATAAAGGTAGGAATTTTTGGGATTAAAGCACCAATGGCCCCACGTGGGCGCCAAATAGATTTGGTCAAAAATCGGTTTAAGGATCAAGTAACCAAATTAGTTTGTGAGGTTTGATGCTTGTATGAATAATGTGAACAAAATGATGAATCTAAAAGATGAACAACGTGATTTATACGAGGAAAAGCCCTTGGCAACTAGTATACCTCCGGCACAAAAACCTTGGGTAGTGAAAACTATCACTACCAATTATATTTAGCTTAAAAAGATTACAAATGTTGGAATTAAAGCTGATCGTGAGTATAAAGTGTTGACAAATATGCAGAGGATTCTAGATATGCTAAGAGTGTTGTGTGTGATCAGCTATGACTTAATAGTTTAAATACATAAAAGATTACAACGGACACTAACTACTTTGCGTCAAACTCGGACACGTTAGTTTACCACTTCTTCTTGACCGCTTACGAGTGAGGACGGGCTGGGAAGACTCGGTAAAGTAAACCTCCCGCAAAAATAGGCTTGCTAGTAAACACGTTTTTATACCTACAAAAAATATATTAGAATATATTTGAAATCAACTGTTGAGGATCGTTGAATCATACAGGATCCTCAGTCCTGGCAACAGGTGTCTACGAATGCCAAGAATAGCTGATCTTCAAGAATCAGAAATCCTGGTCCCAATAAGTCTTATATAGCATATATACAAAAATGTGTATTAAATATGTTTAATAGTGTTGTATTTTATGCAATTCAACACTTTTGCATATACGCAATACACACTATTATACATGTGCACCACACCGACGAGCTATGTTTTTCGTTTTTTTTTTGTTTTTGTTTTTTTTTTTTTTTTTGAAACAACAACATATAAGAATAATGGAAAAAAAAAAGAAACTCCAATTTTTTTTAAAAAAAAAGTTAAAAACAAGTCTTTAGGAGTTTTTAAGTTTTCTTTTTAAGAGTAGTTTTCATTTGATCTCACCCATATATATGTATAATACATGAGACAATGGTAAATTAAGACACTTGATTTTAAGAGTTTTACAAATTCTAATGCATAAAGTACATGTGTTAATAGGGGTAAAGTTGTCTTTTAAACATAACCATAATTTATCCAATTTACAAGTTTACCCCCTCATCTGTAACCATATTATGTTTTTAATTTTAGTTTTAAACTAACTTCCCACCCATGATTTTTAAACGACAATAACTTTTTCATACGTTAATATTTTGTAGAAAAATTATACCATAAAAATGAACATTTTATTCTCTTTAATTTGAATATGATATTGTTATAATTTTTAAAATTTAAACAAATTAATATGTAGCGTAGGGGCCTTCAATGCCGATTCTGATGGTTTTTAAGTTAAACTTGTGAGCCTAGTGTTAGTATCGTTTTTTGTCGTCCAAAACAATAACTCAGTCATTGAAAATTGAAACCAAACTGTTACTTACGGTATGGTTCCGGTTTGGTTTCACAATTTAAGCTATGATAATAAATGTTTAAAATAATTATTAATTTAACTGTACCATCAATCCTAACTAAGCATCAACAAGATATGATACCTTAGAGTATCATAATACGAAAAATGATAATTTTAGCCACATAATTGGAAGACTTAAGACACGAAATAATAACAAGAACCAAGATTACTACAAATCATACTGGAATTAAATTAATAGAAAGTTATTATATCCAAGTTTACCCGTATTTAAGAAAGACTTTGTTCAATTGTATTTTAACTATATCAAATATATATAATAAAACATATCTAATACTAAATACTATAAGAAATTAAAATGCATTCAATATTACAGTCTGGTCTGGTTTCATATGGCCGGTTTTCGATATAAACCGTAAAACAAATCATTGATTAGGGTTTGAAAATTTTGAAACTGACCAACCGACCAAAATTAAAACTATCAACTGTGAAACTACACCGATATTCGGTTTAAACTGTTTCACGGTTTTAAACCAAAACATAACCATAAACACTCATAAGTATTACGTGATTAATAGGGTCTGCGTTAAAACACCCGCCGCATAGCATGGGCACCCGCCCAGTGTGTGTGTGTATATATGATGTGATAAGGCAATATTAGGCTACAACACTATTACAACTCTAAAACAAAAATTCTCCATTTACTGATTAGGCGTCACATATCACTTATCCTCCAATTTGTAGCTTCCCACTACACATAGCCACAAGATGGAAGGAGCTATGTCTCCATCAAGCCCAAAGAAATCAAACTCCGATTGGTGTTGCGTGTCGTTCCTCCCGTACTCATTTATTTTTCTTTCTTAAAATTTTATATTTATTGGTTAACAAATTTTTTCTCAAACGAACCTCAGAAAGAGTTTTTTTTCCAAACTAGTGTTGATGGAAAAAGTATTTATTATTTTGGTGTTTCTTAAACATTATTTACCAAACTAAACTAGTGTTTTTTTTATAATCACCTTTTACTTTAAAATCATCATACTAAAGTTTTTATCTATTAGTTATTTTTTATATATTTTTTATGAACAACCTTTTTTTATTATTTTACTAACCCATTCTTAGTTCTGTGTTCTTTTTATTTCTTTACTTATTTGATTTTTTTTCTTGTTTTGAAATATATTTATTTTTTTGCCTTTTTGTTTAAATATATTAGTTTTACGATTTTTATTTTTTGGGTTTGGTTTCCATAACTTAACGAACCTAATTGATACCGGTCAAATTTAAGTCGAATAGTCGTTGCAATGCCTGGATTTTACCAAATTATGTTATTATTTTTTTTAATATGCTCATTTTACAAATTTGTTTTTGGGTTAAGTTATGGTATTTTAACGAACCTGACTGACACGATGACACTGATCGAATTCTCATTGAATAGTCGCCAATAGCCCGCTACGCCTGGGTTTTATCAACATCCTCGTTTTACCGATATATGTTGTTATATTTTTGTTTTAAATATGATAAGTTTAGGAATTTATTTTTTGGGTTCAGTGCTGGTACCATAACAAACCTACTGGATACTGATCGAATTCGCATTGAATAAGCGCCGCAATTCTTGGGTTTTACCAACGCCCGACTTTTACCAAACTTCTGTGTTTTTTAAATACGTTCACTGAAGCAGATTAAATTTAATTTCCCGTTTTCAATTTTAATTTGTTTATTGTTGTAGAGATCGGTAGCGACTTGACTTTATTTGGCATTTTTGCCTTTTTGTTTGTGCTCCATAGTTATTCATTAATATTTGGTTATTCTCTTTATGTTTCTTATTTCTTTTTGAATTTATTTAATATAATTTATTTGTTTTTATATTTAACAATAGTAGATCAAAAAGAAAAAAAGAAAATAAGAAGAAAAGATTTTTAACGAAAAATTAAAAAAAAAAGGCTGAGTGGTAAGAAAGACGAAGATATCGGATTGATGAAAATAAAATATATATACGAATTATGATGAAAAAATAAATAATAGATTAACTACATGAAAAAAAATTAAAAAGACACCAGTATATGGGTTTAAAAGTAAAGATAAATACAAAGTAAATAAAAACATTAGTTTGGTAAATATTTTTTAAAAAAATAATAAAATAATATATACTTTTTTCACTGCTTTTGAGAAAAAGCTCCCAAGAAAGAATATTAATTTCTTCGAAAAAGAAAGAAAAACCATTTTCGAAGTGAGCAGAAAACCATTTTCGAAAACGAATATTAACCCTTTTAATTTTGGGTTCATGTGTTACTGTTTGTAAAATCCGACCATGCTTGCTAAGGGTGAGCAGAAAACCGAATTAACCGAAAAAACCGTACCGAAAAAACTGAACCGAAGCATTAACCGACGGTTAATTTTTTGTTTTTTTGAAAAACCGAAATTCCGGTTTCGATTCGGTTATGTATTTTTGAAAAACCGAACCGATTGATGATGATAAAGATTATCAAGATGATGAGGAATGGACTAAACTTTTAGGATAAATAAATAAGATGATAAATGAAGATCGGGACTAAAGTTTTAATGCTTTTAAATTTTTAAACTTTATTTATCATTTTTGTATTCGTATAGTTCCACGTAACACGTGCCTATTTTTTGATTTTTGAATTCAATATATATGTGAAATGTGGTACTCTAACACGTTTTTTTATACAAGCTTAAAATATGCATTTTCATTTTTTTTTGCAATGTCAACACATAATTGGAAAAAAACAGAAAATAACCGAACCGAAAAACCGGAAAACCGAAAACCAAACGGTTTGCATATTCAAAAAACCGATTACTTCGTTTTCGATTTGGGTTTCGCCTAATAATTGAAACGAGCCGAACCTTAATCAGCCCTAATACTTGCTTCATGTTCTCTTTTCGTTTATACGTGTTTGGTTTATTCGTTTTGCTTAAATGGGACTAAAACCTATAAGTAGCAATAAGAGGATCTATGATAGTTAAATAAATTCTGTAAACATTAAGATTATAGAAAATGAGAAAAAAAAATCAGTCTTAAAAGTCACAAAACTTTCAAAAATTGAGTTATATCGCAGTTGGGATTCACCATATGACCATATATATACACATCAAAGTAGGGTCGAGTGATAATCTATAGCATGCATGCATTTCATCCGTGACAAGGAAAATTTTACGAAAATGGTTGAATTGTCTACAATTTTTGAATAATATTGCCTATAAATACCCCAACCCTCTTTCTCCAAGAATGCATCAATCCTCATCTCCTTCAAATAACTTCAATGGCACAAACGTGCGAAATGAAGCTTCTTGGGGCTGCGGGAAGTGTATTCGTCACTCGAGTTAAGTTCGCGCTTAAACTCAAATGCATAGAGTACGAGTACATTGAGGAAGATCTACGCAACAAAAGTGAGCTCCTGCTTACTTCGAACCCGATTATTCAGCATGTCCCTGTCTTTTTTCATGCAAATAAACAGCCCGTGATCGAGTCTCTTGCCATACTTGAGTACCTTGATGAGATCCAACCCTATGTCTACCCTCTCCTCCCTTCCAATCCTTCGGATCGGGCTCAATGCCGGATCTTGGCTTACACCTTTGATACCCAGGTATTTTATGATCCATGTCATTTAAAATTGGTTTTTGCAAAATAAATACATTCGCAACATTTTAGTTTTGGTAATTAGATTTGGGGAAAATCACCAAAATAAGCGAGATGTTGAAGAAAAACATACTCAAATGGGCAGCGCGGCTGTAGAAAAGCCGATCGACCCACTAACGGCTATATGAGAGCCGGTGGTACTGGTACACAAACTCCAAAATCTGGCACCTACAGCCCAGTTGAACAAATATAAAACCAACGGATATTTGAGTCAACATGCCTATTTGTGATCATTTTTCCCTTACTAGTATGGATAAGGTGATATGCATGCATTGTTGGAAACAACTTTCCAGTGTCAAGTTTAAACGTTTAGGTAGTGTTTGTTATAGAGGAATGGAAGGTGTAATGCAATAAGTTATTCCAAAGAAATGAAAAAAGCATGTTTGGTTACCATGTATGAATGAAATGGATCATTCCACATGGAATGAAACTCCTTCTATGTGTAGGATTTTCATTCATTTGGATATAGGTGTTTTTTTTTTCATTCCTTCAAGAAATGAAAAAGTCAAAATAGTCAACAATCATTATTACTATTATAAAGTTATAATTATATTATAATAATTATTATTATTTTTCAATTATAGTTATTGTATTATTATTATTATTATATAATCATCATTATTGTTTTATATATTATAATATAACTATTATTATATCAGAACTATTACTACATTATCATATATATATTTTTTTAAATTTGATAAGTTAACATTCACAACGCATATACAGTTTAACGATCTCGTTACAGTACGAGGGTCCTAAAAATAGTTATTATGAATATTCATTTATTATCAATATTTATTTATTTATTATTATTATTATTACTAATAAGAGTATTAATAATAATAAAGTGATTAATTATTTCATTTTTAAATGGTAACCAAACATGACAATAGAATGGTAATGATCTATTTCATTTATTTGTCCATTTCATTCCCACATCCATTACATTCCCTCATCTATTCCATTACCCCGTACAAATATAACCTTAGAATAAAAGTATATATTGGAATCTTTATTTACGGAGACATATTTTAAAGAATCTGATACAAGCCTTATTTAATTAAATAATATTTATTTGTTTTTTCTTATTTTTTCACCCAAAAAAGAAAAATATACGGAATAAATAGTAATCCTTATATATATAGGAAAATAACTAGTCAGTTTATATATCGATCTATATCATATTTAGAAAACCCCCTTGAGTCTTGACTCTTGAGGGCAAATTGCAAAATATGATATAAAGAAAAAACCTTCAAAACTTTAATCTTTTCCTTAAAGGCTTAAATAATAAAGTTGGAAACAATATGGTTGCAATTGTTGTAAGCTTAGATAATTCCTTTCTTTTTGGTTATCTGTACATCAAAGTTTCTACTATTTGGACGGAGTTTTACCTTTTTTTTTTCTTTCAAAATTTTCATTCACGCTGAATTTTAAAAACGAAATTCTCTTGTTATTTGTATACATTTACTTTTTATTACATGACAGTGTCATCCATTGATGAAAGAGTTGATAATAACACAAGAGGGGGAGAGAAGAGAAGAATTGAAAAGGCTGATCATTGAACGATTTGTGATGTTGGAAGAAGCATTCGTGAAGTTGAGCAAGGGGAAGGCCTATTTCGGTGGAGATGATATTGGTTATCTGGATATTGTTATTGGAAGTTTTCTGGGGTGGTTCAAGTTTAATGAAACAATCTTTGGTTTAAAAATGATCGATGAAGCACGAACCCCAAAACTTACAAAATGGGTAAAGTGTATGTGGTCACATGAAGTGACTAGGAGTATGATTCCAAGTCAAGAAGTTCATATGGACTTCCGTAACATGCTCCAAAACAAGTTGCCACCCATACATGTTTCGGTTTCTACATAAAATAAACCATTGCATATATATATATATATATATATATATACGCGCGCGCGCGCACGCGCTAAATAAATGCCATATATCAACACTATATATGGTTAGATTTGAAGTTTGTAGTTTGTGTGTAAGCTAATGAAGATCATCTAGTAGTGATCCTTTCCTTTGTTTTATAAAATTAGTTATGAAGCGAACTTTTTTTTAGAAATCTATCTACTTATGTGACATTATTATTTTTGCAGTATCTTATAGATAAATACAACTTTTCCAGCCATGGTCTGGATACCACTAATAGAACAGGATACCACTAATTAATAGAACACGAATAACCCCGCCCCAAATCATGAATCGATGAAGTATACAAAATCAAAGTTACAATACTTGTCCAATCGTGGGATATTAACTTAGTTAGATATGTTGTTAAACCATAATTCCATATGAACGAATTTACCTTAATCTCCTCCTGTACTGTCCTACACCCTAAGCAACTGAGGCCGATATTAACTTAAAACGAATTAACCTTAATCTCCTCCTATGATCCTATAGTCTTTTGTTGGGTACTGAAATTATCATAATAAAGAGATAATCAATTGAGAAGTAATCACTATGATTCTATTAATTCAATAGAGAGATTACAATGAGAAATCAAATGATAACAAAGAAGGAGATGGGAAACAGATTCAAGAATGAGAGATGAGAAGACCAGAAATACGTCATAATTTGTTGGGCCTTGCTAACAATATTCATTCATGCCCTAAACTCGATTATCCTCTTCCTTTTAATCTGTGATGGAACCTGAAATCCGTCATAATTGGTTGGACCTTGCTAACACTTGAACCGGGTTGCTTACTTTGGTCCATTATGGTGTCATATATGTTAATTGGGCTTGGACCGATAACATTCACAACATCTTTTCAACTGAGGACGATTTGCTATTAAATATTTTCTCATTAGGAGCTAGCCATGAAAACCATACCGTGGATAGAAAGATTGCATACACCAACCTCTCTTACGAGTTATTTTTTTTTTTTTAATGTTTTGGTACTCGTCTAGTAAACTTTACATGGCTTTGGGTTTTATTATAAAACTTGTTTTGCCAATAGCTGATCCAGACTAGAAGATGTGCGGGTAGCGTCGAGATCATTCCAAGTGGTTGTGGTGATGTGGCAAACAAGGATGGCATCCACCAATATAGTAAGACTAGCATGATGCGTTGATGACATGGCCAGTGTTTCATCTAGCAATGGTGAGGTGACGAAAAGCGGTGAGAAGTATTGCTTGGATTCACGGTTATTGCAAGTTGCTTTTAATTTGTTTGTTTGGGCCGTAAGCCAACAAACAAATCAAGTCCGTCCAAAGTAATTTTATGACTGATGGAGTTAATGAAATAGCATCCACGGTTATCACAAACCGTCTAAGCGGTATGCCGCTTGATTCTAATCGTGTGCCTTGTCATTATAGACCGAGTCTCTAGAACAAATCATACATATAGAAATATTGTTTTTGTATTTATAAACCAGAAAATTCCGAAAGCAAGTATTCTGCTTTTATTAATTAAAGACAAAGAATGTTAAAATTTTGTCAATTACCAAAAAAAAAACAAAAAGAACTGTCTATATGTGTTTTATTAAGTTTTAACATCTATATATCATAACTTTTTCTTTTTAAAATCGTGAGTTATTGATAATAGAAACAACCATTATATACGACATATGTTAATGCGTGGCAAAGTTAATTTATGAAAGCAAAATAATGACAATAGTCTTAAAACGAGAACCAAAATTAAAAAAAAAAAAATTTACTAGTTTAAACCACGTAAGAATAAGCTAATTAAACGATATGTTAAAATAAATTCTTGTAACGATCTACACAGATTTTGTAGTACTGTTGGTAATCACCAAATTTTTTTTTCTACCCCAATTATTAATTTATTTTTATGTTATATTATATTTTTGCGGGATATGTGAGAAATATGTTGCGGATCAAGGATGGATTTTCCTACGACAACTTTCAGTATGCCTGTAAATCTGTAATGTGTAATCACTAAAATATACAAAAATTTGCATGTAACTGGACTTTCGAGTATACCTATACGAGTATTTAAAAAAAAATGTTTTTGATAGAGATTTTTATCCTAAAAGTATATATCTGTATCATATCGTTCTCTTTTAACCACTCTTATTTTGTCATTGCATGTCAATAAAGAGCTACATTGACAATTGATAATTTCCTTCTCCATTTATTTAAAAAACAATAAGAAAAGTAAAAATGCATTCAATATTACAGTCTGGTCTGGTTTCATATGGCCGGTTTTCGATATAAACCGTAAAACAAATCATTGATTAGGGTTTGAAAATTTTGAAACTAACCAACCGACCAAAATTAAAACTATCAACTGTGAAACTACACCGATATTCGGTTTAAACTGTTTCACGGTTTTAAACCAAAACATAACCATAAACACTCATAAGTATTACGTGATTAATAGGGTCTGCGTTAAAACACCCGCCGCATAGCATGGGCACCCGCCCAGTGTGTGTGTGTATATATGATGTGATAAGGCAATATTAGGCTACAACACTATTACAACTCTAAAACAAAAATTCTCCATTTACTGATTAGGCTTCACATATCACTTATCCTCCAATTTGTAGCTTCCCACTACACATAGCCACAAGATGGAAGGAGCTATGTCTCCATCAAGCCCAAAGAAATCAAACTCCGATTGGTGTTGCGTGTCGTTCCTCCCGTACTCATTTATTTTTCTTTCTTAAAATTTTATATTTATTGGTTAACAAATTTTTTCTCAAACGAACCTCAGAAAGAGTTTTTTTTCCAAACTAGTGTTGATGGAAAAAGTATTTATTATTTTGGTGTTTCTTAAACATTATTTACCAAACTAAACTAGTGTTTTTTTTATAATCACCTTTTACTTTAAAATCATCATACTAAAGTTTTTATCTATTAGTTATTTTTTATATATTTTTTATGAACAACCTTTTTTTATTATTTTACTAACCCATTCTTAGTTCTGTGTTCTTTTTATTTCTTTACTTATTTGATTTTTTTTCTTGTTTTGAAATATATTTATTTTTTTGCCTTTTTGTTTAAATATATTAGTTTTACGATTTTTATTTTTTGGGTTTGGTTTCCATAACTTAACGAACCTAATTGATACCGGTCAAATTTAAGTCGAATAGTCGTTGCAATGCCTGGATTTTACCAAATTATGTTATTATTTTTTTTAATATGCTCATTTTACAAATTTGTTTTTGGGTTAAGTTATGGTATTTTAACGAACCTGACTGACACGATGACACTGATCGAATTCTCATTGAATAGTCGCCAATAGCCCGCTACGCCTGGGTTTTATCAACATCCTCGTTTTACCGATATATGTTGTTATATTTTTGTTTTAAATATGATAAGTTTAGGAATTTATTTTTTGGGTTCAGTGCTGGTACCATAACAAACCTACTGGATACTGATCGAATTCGCATTGAATAAGCGCCGCAATTCTTGGGTTTTACCAACGCCCGACTTTTACCAAACTTCTGTGTTTTTTAAATACGTTCACTGAAGCAGATTAAATTTAATTTCCCGTTTTCAATTTTAATTTGTTTATTGTTGTAGAGATCGGTAGCGACTTGACTTTATTTGGCATTTTTGCCTTTTTGTTTGTGCTCCATAGTTATTCATTAATATTTGGTTATTCTCTTTATGTTTCTTATTTCTTTTTGAATTTATTTAATATAATTTATTTGTTTTTATATTTAACAATAGTAGATCAAAAAGAAAAAAAGAAAATAAGAAGAAAAGATTTTTAACGAAAAATTAAAAAAAAAGGCTGAGTGGTAAGAAAGACGAAGATATCGGATTGATGAAAATAAAATATATATACGAATTATGATGAAAAAATAAATAATAGATTAACTACATGAAAAAAAATTAAAAAGACTCCAGTATATGGGTTTAAAAGTAAAGATAAATACAAAGTAAATAAAAACATTAGTTTGGTAAATATTTTTTTAAAAAATAATAAAATAATATATACTTTTTTCACTGCTTTTGAGAAAAAGCTCCCAAGAAAGAATATTAATTTCTTCGAAAAAGAAAGAAAAACCATTTTCGAAGTGAGCAGAAAACCATTTTCGAAAACGAATATTAACCCTTTTAATTTTGGGTTCATGTGTTACTGTTTGTAAAATCCGACCATGCTTGCTAGGGGTGAGCAGAAAACCGAATTAACCGAAAAAACCGTACCGAAAAAACTGAACCGAAGCATTAACCGACGGTTAATTTTTTGTTTTTTTGAAAAACCGAAATTCCGGTTTCGATTCGGTTATGTATTTTTGAAAAACCGAACCGATTGATGATGATAAAGATTATCAAGATGATGAGGAATGGACTAAACTTTTAGGATAAATAAATAAGATGATAAATGAAGATCGGGACTAAAGTTTTAATGCTTTTAAATTTTTAAACTTTATTTATCATTTTTGTATTCGTATAGTTCCACGTAACACGTGCCTATTTTTTGATTTTTGAATTCAATATATATGTGAAATGTGGTACTCTAACACGTTTTTTTATACAAGCTTAAAATATGCATTTTCATTTTTTTTGCAATGTCAACACATAATTGGAAAAAAACCGAAAATAACCGAACCGGAAAACCGAAAACCAAACGGTTTGCATATTCAAAAAACCGATTACTTCGTTTTCGATTTGGGTTTCGCCTAATAATTGAACCGAGCCGAACCTTAATCAGCCCTAATACTTGCTTCATGTTCTCTTTTCGTTTATACGTGTTTGGTTTATTCGTTTTGCTTAAATGGGACTAAAACCTATAAGTAGCAATAAGATGATCTATGATAGTTAAATAAATTCTGTAAACATTAAGATTATAGAAAATGAGAAAAAAAAATCAGTCTTAAAAGTCACAAAACTTTCAAAAATTGAGTTATATCGCAGTTGGGATTCACCATATGACCATATATATACACATCAAAGTAGGGTCGAGTGATAATCTATAGCATGCATGCATTTCATCCGTGACAAGGAAAATTTTACGAAAATGGTTGAATTGTCTACAATTTTTGAATAATATTGCCTATAAATACCCCAACCCTCTTTCTCCAAGAATGCATCAATCCTCATCTCCTTCAAATAACTTCAATGGCACAAACGTGCGAAATGAAGCTTCTTGGGGCTGCGGGAAGTGGATTCGTCACTCGAGTTAAGTTCGCGCTTAAACTCAAATGCATAGAGTACGAGTACATTGAGGAAGATCTACGCAACAAAAGTGAGCTCCTGCTTACTTCGAACCCGGTTATTCAGCATGTCCCTGTCCTTTTTCATGCAAATAAACAGCCCGTGATCGAGTCTCTTGCCATACTTGAGTACCTTGATGAGATCCAACCCTATGTCTACCCTCTCCTCCCTTCCAATCCTTCGGATCGGGCTCAATGCCGGATCTTGGCTTACACCTTTGATACCCAGGTATTTTATGATCCATGTCATTTAAAATTGGTTTTTGCAAAATAAATACATTCGCAACATTTTAGTTTTGGTAATTAGATTTGGGGAAAATCACCAAAATAAGCGAGATGTTGAAGAAAAACATACTCAAATGGGCAGCGCGGCTGTAGAAAAGCCGATCGACCCACTAACGGCTATATGAGAGCCGGTGGTACTGGTACACAAACTCCAAAATCTGGCACCTACAGCCCAGTTGAACAAATATAAAACCAACGGATATTTGAGTCAACATGCCTATTTGTGATCATTTTTCCCTTACTAGTATGGATAAGGTGATATGCATGCATTGTTGGAAACAACTTTCCAGTGTCAAGTTTAAACGTTTAGGTAGTGTTTGTTATGGAGGAATGGAAGGTGTAATGCAATAAGTTATTCCAAAGAAATGAAAAAAGCATGTTTGGTTACCATGTATGAATGAAATGGATCATTCCACATGGAATGAAACTCCTTCTATGTGTAGGATTTTCATTCATTTGGATATAGGTGTTTTTTTTTTCATTCCTTCAAGAAATGAAAAAGTCAAAATAGTCAACAATCATTATTACTATTATAAAGTTATAATTATATTATAATAATTATTATTATTTTTCAATTATAGTTATTGTATTATTATTATTATTATTATTATTATATAATCATCATTATTGTTTTATATATTATAATATAACTATTATTATATCAGAACTATTACTACATTATCATATATATATTTTTTTAAATTTGATAAGTTAACATTCACAACGCATATACAGTTTAACGATCTCGTTACAGTACGAGGGTCCTAAAAATAGTTATTATGAATATTCATTTATTATCAATATTTATTTATTTATTATTATTATTACTAATAAGAGTATTAATAATAATAAAGTGATTAATTATTTCATTTTTAAATGGTAACCAAACATGACAATAGAATGGTAATGATCTATTTCATTTATTTGTCCATTTCATTCCCACATCCATTACATTCCCTCATCTATTCCATTACCCCGTACAAATATAACCTTAGAATAAAAGTATATATTGGAATCTTTATTTACGGAGACATATTTTAAAGAATCTGATACAAGCCTTATTTAATTAAATAATATTTATTTGTTTTTTCTTATTTTTTCACCCAAAAAAGAAAAATATACGGAATAAATAGTAATCCTTATATATATAGGAAAATAACTAGTCAGTTTATATATCGATCTATATCATATTTAGAAAACCCCCTTGAGTCTTGACTCTTGAGTGCAAATTGCAAAATATGATATAAAGAAAAAACCTTCAAAACTTTAATCTTTTCCTTAAAGGCTTAAATAATAAAGTTGGAAACAATATGGTTGCAATTGTTGTAAGCTTAGATAATTCCTTTCTTTTTGGTTATCTGTACATCAAAGTTTCTACTATTTGGACGGAGTTTTACCTTTTTTTTTTCTTTCAAAATTTTCATTCACGCTGAATTTTAAAAACGAAATTCTCTTGTTATTTGTATACATTTACTTTTTATTACATGACAGTGTCATCCATTGATGAAAGAGTTGATAATAACACAAGAGGGGGAGAGAAGAGAAGAATTGAAAAGGCTGATCATTGAACGATTTGTGATGTTGGAAGAAGCATTCGTGAAGTTGAGCAAGGGGAAGGCCTATTTCGGTGGAGATGATATTGGTTATCTGGATATTGTTATTGGAAGTTTTCTGGGGTGGTTCAAGTTTAATGAAACAATCTTTGGTTTAAAAATGATCGATGAAGCACGAACCCCAAAACTTACAAAATGGGTAAAGTGTATGTGGTCACATGAAGTGACTAGGAGTATGATTCCAAGTCAAGAAGTTCATATGGACTTCCGTAACATGCTCCAAAACAAGTTGCCACCCATACATGTTTCGGTTTCTACATAAAATAAACCATTGCATATATATATATATATATACGCGCGCGCGCACGCGCTAAATAAATGCCATATATCAACACTATATATGGTTAGATTTGAAGTCTGTAGTTTGTGTGTAAGCTAATGAAGATCATCTAGTAGTGATCCTTTCCTTTGTTTTATAAAATTAGTTATGAAGCGAACTTTTTTTTAGAAATCTATCTACTTATGTGACATTATTATTTTTGCAGTATCTTATAGATAAATACAACTTTTCCAGCCATGGTCTGGATACCACTAATAGAACAGGATACCACTAATTAATAGAACACGAATAACCCCGCCCCAAATCATGAATCGATGAAGTATACAAAATCAAAGTTACAATACTTGTCCAATCGTGGGATATTAACTTAGTTAGATATGTTGTTAAACCATAATTCCATATGAACGAATTTACCTTAATCTCCTCCTGTACTGTCCTACACCCTAAGCAACTGAGGCCGATATTAACTTAAAACGAATTAACCTTAATCTCCTCCTATGATCCTATAGTCTTTTGTTGGGTACTGAAATTATCATAATAAAGAGATAATCAATTGAGAAGTAATCACTATGATTCTATTAATTCAATAGAGAGATTACAATGAGAAATCAAATGATAACAAAGAAGGAGATGGGAAACAGATTCAAGAATGAGAGATGAGAAGACCAGAAATACGTCATAATTTGTTGGGCCTTGCTAACAATATTCATTCATGCCCTAAACTCGATTATCCTCTTCCTTTTAATCTGTGATGGAACCTGAAATCCGTCATAATTGGTTGGACCTTGCTAACACTTGAACCGGGTTGCTTACTTTGGTCCATTATGGTGTCATATATGTTAATTGGGCTTGGACCGATAACATTCACAACATCTTTTCAACTGAGGACGATTTGCTATTAAATATTTTCTCATTAGGAGCTAGCCATGAAAACCATACCGTGGATAGAAAGATTGCATACACCAACCTCTCTTACGAGTTATTTTTTTTTTTAATGTTTTGGTACTCGTCTAGTAAACTTTACATGGCTTTGGGTTTTATTATAAAACTTGTTTTGCCAATAGCTGATCCAGACTAGAAGATGTGCGGGTAGCGTCGAGATCATTCCAAGTGGTTGTGGTGATGTGGCAAACAAGGATGGCATCCACCAATATAGTAAGACTAGCATGATGCGTTGATGACATGGCCAGTGTTTCATCTAGCAATGGTGAGGTGACGAAAAGCGGTGAGAAGTATTGCTTGGATTCACGGTTATTGCAAGTTGCTTTTAATTTGTTTGTTTGGGCCGTAAGCCAACAAACAAATCAAGTCCGTCCAAAGTAATTTTATGACTGATGGAGTTAATGAAATAGCATCCACGGTTATCACAAACCGTCTAAGCGGTATGCCGCTTGATTCTAATCGTGTGCCTTGTCATTATAGACCGAGTCTCTAGAACAAATCATACATATAGAAATATTGTTTTTGTATTTATGAACCAGAAAATTCCGAAAGCAAGTATTCTGCTTTTATTAATTAAAGACAAAGAATGTTAAAATTTTGTCAATTACCAAAAAAAAAAACAAAAAGAACTGTCTATATGTGTTTTATTAAGTTTTAACATCTATATATCATAACTTTTTCTTTTTAAAATCGTGAGTTATTGATAATAGAAACAACCATTATATACGACATATGTTAATGCGTGGCAAAGTTAATTTATGAAAGCAAAATAATGACAATAGTCTTAAAACGAGAACCAAAATTAAAAAAAAAAAAAATTTACTAGTTTAAACCACGTAAGAATAAGCTAATTAAACGATATGTTAAAATAAATTCTTGTAACGATCTACACAGATTTTGTAGTACTGTTGGTAATCACCAAATTTTTTTTTCTACCCCAATTATTAATTTATTTTTATGTTATATTATATTTTTGCGGGATATGTGAGAAATATGTTGCGGATCAAGGATGGATTTTCCTACGACAACTTTCAGTATGCCTGTAAATCTGTAATGTGTAATCACTAAAATATACAAAAATTTGCATGTAACTGGACTTTCGAGTATACCTATACGAGTATTTAAAAAAAAATGTTTTTGATAAAGTGAGATTTTTATCCTAAAAGTATATATCTGTATCATATCGTTCTCTTTTAACCACTCTTATTTTGTCATTGCATATGTCAATAAAGAGCTACATTGACAATTGATAATTTCCTTCTCCATTTATTTAAAAAACAATAAGAAAAGTAAAAATGTAATTTTCCAAATTAAACCTTACCAAGTATCTTGACCCTCGCATTGCCAGGGCGGTTATTTTGAACAAGCCTGGCTCCGAGAAAAGAAAAAAAATTTTAGGTCGAAAGCGAAAAGTTTTTTGGGTCTTAAATAAAAGGAATATTTTATTGGGTTTAAACTAGGGGTGGTAAATGGGTTGGTTGGGTTGAAACAGCAGGTCATGGGTCGGAACGGGTTAGGGTCAAAAGGTTCGGGTCAGAACGGGTCTGGGTCGGAATGGGTTAAGATCGGAACGGGTTTCAGATCGAGGTTTTTTTTTAATAACGGGGCAAAGGCGGAAACGTGCTAGTTTTCTTACATTTTTTTTATTTATATTTTGAGTTATGATTTTTTATTAATTTTTTGGCGGTTTTTGTTAACAATAAAAACCTCTCCAAAAAAATTCAAAAAATTAATAAAAAAATCATAACTCAAAATATAAATCAAAAACAAAAAATGTAGAAAAATTAAAACGTTTCTGCCTTTGCCCCCGTTCTATAAAAAAAATAAGAAAAACCGAGAAATGAACTGAAACCGAAAGTCGACGAAAACGAAACATAACCCAAAACTGAACCGAATTGATCGAAACCGAAAAAATCAATCAAAATGAAACTAAAAAACTGAAACCGAACAGAAATGAAATTGAAAAAACCGACCACAACGAAACAAAAGGCCGAAAACGAATCCGAAGCCGACCAAAAACAAACAAAAGAAACAAAAACCTAACCCATCTAGTGCTCCGAAACCGACCAAAAAGAAGCAAAGGAAACCGAAACCCAACCCGTCCAGTGCGAAAACTCGTGTCGGATCGAAACCCAAATCTAACTCGTTCCAATCCAAAACCCGTTTCAACCCGAGCTTGCCACTTTTCCTTAAGGCACTAACCCACATCGACTAATTTCTGTAAATTTATCGACCCTTTTTTACCCGAAAATAAGAAGGTGGAATTTTAAGTGACCCATTTTGACTCATCTTATTAAAATCTATAACCCAAACCAACCCATATGATTTTTAAAACAACCAAAATTGACCAATTTGAAATGGTTTGAGTCAAGATTGTCACCCTTAGTTTAAACAATTTAATTTTGATATGGGTTTTCATGGTTATAATTTAGGTTGTGTAAAATTTTTGTATAAAAATAAGGTTAAACATGTCTCAAATGAGATTAGAACCCATAGCCTTTTAGTTGGAAGTAATACATCTTTGCCACTAGACCAAGCTAATGTCTATGCAATTGCAGTTACACACTAAATATACATATTGTTTTAATAAAAATACATATAAATTAAAAAAAAATTCGGGCCTAGCGAGGTGTCGGGCCTGTGGCCATCGACCACCCAGCCCCCTATGGACCGGCCCTGATTTTGAATAGTCAACAATAAAGTCACTTGACTCTAACGCCACAAAAAGTGGAAGCGAGAGACGAAGATAAAAGGCCTTTTGGACTTGGTTGTTGAGAAAGCAAGAGACATTGGTATTATAATGATTCATGGAAAGGGAAGGGTAATACTTGGTTATAACATATATTGATTGAATTTATTTTATTTATAAATAGTGACATATGTGAGTGGATGAGATATTGGTTTTTAATATATATATGGGAGGGATCTTTTGAGAACCATGTTGAGTTGTAAGAACTTAAGAACTCCATTCTATGTCACACATTTAATTAAATGGATTGAAATATGTGGTTGAGATTAAATCTAACAAAAAAGTCAAAGTGGGAAAGAGAATAAAGATGTAAGTGGTTACACTAACTTTTACGTCCGTTACACATGTGTAAAAAGTCGACTCGGTGCGTAAAAAATTCTGCAATTTTTTAACATGTATGTAACCTACATATATTACGCATGTGTAAAAAAAATTCAAAAAAAAAAATCGTTACATTGAGTTCTTTCGAGTTCTTAAAACTTAAAGGGGTTCTCATTTGAAATATCCCATATATATATAGGAGAGAACTGATTTTATTGTGAGAAATGCGAGAAATAGATCCAAGCTGTTGATTAGATGTAATCAAGGGTAGACTATAAAAATGACAGTTTTGTAATTGCTTAGAGAATATTCTAAAGTATTTTTATATAAAAAAGGTAGAATTGTTTTATTTGTGTAGCCATAAAGAAGGAAACGTAAATCAAATACCAACTTTTCGCCACAATAATCTATTAATTTTCTTACCTGCCTAATTCGTTTCCTTGTGAAGACAAGTTGGGTTTTTTTCCCTAAGTTACTATTACATAAGCTTCAAACAAAAAA
This sequence comes from Bidens hawaiensis, assembly GCF_021521415.1. NCBI lineage: Eukaryota > Viridiplantae > Streptophyta > Magnoliopsida > Asterales > Asteraceae > Bidens > Bidens hawaiensis. The sequence continues at coordinate 125,516 of NW_027494463.1, forward strand.
GTTAGTCAATAAGTTGTGATTTTATTTAAATCAAACTCTCAAATAATATATGGCCTTATATACACATTCTTGCATCTGATAGTAACGTACACATACATGGTTAATTAAACCCTACGTTTGGTTAAGTGTAGACTAATTGTGATCAGTTATATTGTTTTACTTTGACATTTGTTTAATGTAGGTTACTATGAAATTTTTATAGTGTAGGATGTTGCGAAATTATTATAGTGTAGGCTATTGTGATGCTATGTATGTTAATGTGAAGATAGGTACAATGTAGGCTGATGTGAGATGGTTGTATGTTGTGTATGATCCCATTTGATTATCTATTTGTATATATTTATTTGTGTAGGGATAAACCACATGTGGGTGTTTATGTTTTATGATAGTTTATGTTGGATGTGGATGATGCTCCTTGTGGCGTGTAGGTGTTGTATATATGTGTAGGGATAAGCCGAATGCATAGTTTTAGTTTAATGATATGTTTGTATATATATGTGTAGGGATAAACCACCATGGCAGTTGTTAATGTAGTATATGTTGCTAGCATGTTGGTTGTTTATGATGCTCCATGTTGTATGTGTTTTGGTTAAAAATTAGACTAAGGATCAAGAAACCAATTCGTATGTGAGGATTGGTGCTCGTATGAATTAATGTAATCAAAGTAACAATTATAGACAATGAACACGAAGATTTATACGAGGAAAAGCCCTTGGTAACTAGTATCCCGCCGGCATAAAAACCTCGGGTAGTGAAAACTATCACTACCAATTAAATTGAACTCGAAAAGATTACAAATGGTGGAACAATAGCTGATCGTGAATACAAGTGTTTATGCTAAGTGTTCTAAGTGCTTGAGAGTTGTGTAACAAGGGTCGTGATCAGCTATAGTTCGATGATTAAATACACAAATTTACAACGGCTACTAACTAAACTCCTACTAATCCGGCCGCGTTCGTTTACTCCTTCAGCTCGACCATTTTGGAGTGTGGACGAAAAGGGAAGACCAGGTAAATATCTTATCCGTAAAAATAGGAATTTCCAGCAAGCACGTGTTTTATCTACAAAAAATAGATTAGAATATAACTGAAATTGACTGTTGAGGATCCTTGAACCACTGAGGATCCTTAGTCCTGATAACAGTTGCCAATGATGCTTGATCTTCGAGGATCAAAGATCCTGGTCCCAACAATTGCCCCCAAACATGATAGGTGTGAATGGGGAACAACTGTCATGTTTATCCCGAGAAAAGTGCACCGTAACCGTCGATTAAGAGTAGAAGTGACCATCGTCTGCCACCAAATAATTGCGCCTACTTATTAGACTCAAACCCTTATATCTTCCTTCTTCATGGGATTATAAGCGTAATTCCGGCATAACCATCAGGTATCCTTCTTTCTTTTTCTATTATCTCCTTCATCTTTCTCATCATTCTATCACAATGCCTAGAAGAAGCCAGAAAGCTTCCTTTAGTTCGAGCCCTAAGGACATTGTTCCTAAACTCCAAATGCAACATCTTCTTAAAGATCCAGTTTCCGAGATTTGCAAATTCACCAATGAAGAAATCCAGAGATCTCCAACTGTTTCCCTGAAGGAAAAGTGTTTAGAGCATATGACTCCCGATTAAGGAGCGATTGCATTTATTCCGATTGGGTTTGCTTTCCGACACTCCCATTCCTTCTCGACTTTTCGTATCCGTTTCCCGACCTTACAACTACTTTCTTTTCCTTCACCGGTCTCAGTTATATCCAAGCCATGCCGATGATGTGGAGGACTTTGCATACCCTTGAGAGACTGATTGTAGAGAAAGATCTTGATTTCAATCTTCCAGCCTTTTCTTACCTATATAGCCTCGTAACTCATGGCTCTAGCAGATTTCTCTTCAAAAGTAATCCCTTTCAGCCTCTACCGATCAACAAGACTACTCAGAACGACCAAAGTTGGAAGAACCAGTTGTTTTTCGTTTTAAGAGACAGTATCCCAAATGGGAATTCATTACCATATCGCTGGATCCTGAGGGGTAGGATAGTGGATCCAGAGGATAGGTGATCCTTGTTTTTATTGATTGGCTGACCGTAGGCTTGTTGTTTCTTGTACAGTGTCCAACTTCTCAGATCTTGCTACCGATCCAGACGGTGTTGAAAAGGCAAAGATGTTCCTGTCTCTGGATCCTTTTGATAGGACCTTAAAGACTCTTTGTGAAGAATCATCGAGTGACTCAAGTGAGCATACCGCAAGCTCTTCAGAAACAATGTCAAGTAAGTCAAAACTAAATATAAAAAATCCAATAAAAAGGATAAAATAATTAGAGAAAGGTTAAATTCAGGAAAACTTATCTTTTTTATGATATTCTTTATGCAGGTGCCCAAAAGTCAGCATCCAAGCCTTCCAAGAATCTGTTGGGTCAGTTCCAGCTAGAGGATGTCGACAATCTCATCTCCTCCCGCTCCACTGAGAAGAAACCCATGAAAATCTTTAGCCTCGCAATGCCAAAGACGATGACTACCCGTTCCAAGGCCAGCATGAAAATAAAAAGAGATCCTGACGTGGAGATCCACAGTGCCAAGCATGTCTTTGATCAGCTCTCAGAGGTAATGATCCTTTATCCTTAGTCACAAACATTTCGGTTGTATATCTAACTTGTAAACATTTTGCAGGCTGTGGCCAACTCAAAGCTTTGTACGATGAAAACGTGGCCAACACTGAGAGGGAGCTAGCCAAGTATCGCGCCGAGATGTCCCTAAAGGATAAGCTGATCATGGAACTTCAGACCAAGGGGCACCTTGGAGGATAAGCTGGCTCTCGCTGATATTCGAGCTCAGGAACAAGTGGTTGAGTTCACCGAGTAGGCTAAGGTGTGGGCTAGCAAGGCAGTGTTAACGGCCAGGATTAAGATTGCTGAAGAGGCCAAAGACGTTGCCTTTTACAGGTCCAATTGGAATGTGGCTTTATGGAAGAAAACACTGGCCGGGTTTTTTTATGAAGGTGAGGATGCTGGAGGCGACAAGGGATATGAAGATGCTGGGACTAGTGGGACAAAAGAGGATGCTCTGGAGGTCAAGGGTGCTGGCGATGGTGATGTAGGTGAAGCAAAGGAGTAGGTGATGACAATGGGCGATGAAGGATATAAAGACAAGGCCGGAGCCCATTTTTTATGAAGTTTAAATGGTTTTTTATTGGTGTTTTTATGTGGACAATAGTATTTGTAATCCTCAGGATCAATGATCCTTAAGACAATTGTCAAGGGTGGTTAGGGTGGAGGGATCCTCAGCTATTAGGGGATGAAGCCTTAACCACCTTTGTCTCTTTAATTTCTGCATGAACATAACTATCGTTTTGGTCAAATATCAGTCTAAGGATCACGTAACCAAATTCGTATGTGAGGATTGGTGCTTGTAGGAACAAAATAATCAAAGTAGTAATTGTAAAGGTTGGACAACGAGATTTATACAAGGAAAAGCCCTTGGTAACTAGTATCCCGCCGGCATAAAAACCTCGGGTAGTGAAAACTATCACTACCAAGTATATTAAATTCAAAAGAATTACAAGAGATGGAATCAAGGCTGATTGTGATTACAGAGTGTTTTTGCTAAGAGTTCTAAGTGTGCTTGAGAGTTGTGTGATGATCGGCCAAGGTTCAGTACATAAATACAAAAATAATAAAGTATACTAACTAATTCCTACAAATCTGGCCACGTTTATTTACTTTTTCTTCATGACCGTTCACGAACATGGACGAGCTGGATGGACCTGGTAAAATATGCTCTCCGTAAAAGTAGGAATTCCACTAAACACGTTTTTTATCTGCAAAAAATAGATTAGAATATAACTCAAATTTACCGTTGAGGATCCTTGAACCACTGAGGATCCTTAGTCCTGCTAATAGTTGCCAACGATACTTGAATTTCAAGAATCAAAGATCCTGGTCCTAACAATTGCCCCCAAACATGATAGGTGTGAATGGGGAACAGCTGTCATGTTTATCCCGAGAATAGTGCACCGTAACCGTCGATTAAGAGAGGATGTGACCGTCGCCTGCCACCAAATAATTGCGCCTAGTTAATAGACTCAAACCCTTATATCTTCCTTCTTCATCGGATTATAAGCGTAATTCCGGCATAACCATCAGGTATCCTTCTTTCTTTTTCCATTATCTCCTTTATCTTTCTCATCCTTCTATAACAATGCCTATAAGAGACCAGAAAGCTTCCTTTAGTTCGAGCCCTAAGGATATTATTCCTGAACTTCAGACGCAATATCTTCTTAAAGATCCAGTTTCCGAGATCTGTAAATTCACCAACGAAGAAATCCAGAGAATCTCCAAATGTTTCCCTGAAGGAATAGTGTTTAGAGCGTATGACTCCCAATTAAAAGAGCGATTGTGTTTCTTCTGATTGGGTTTGCTTTCCGACACTCCCATTCCTTCTCGGCTTTTCATATCCGTTTCCCGACCTTACAAATACCGCGCAATATCTTTTCCTTCACCGGTCTCAACTATATCCAAGCCATGCCGATGATGTGGAGGACTTTGCATACCCTTGAGAGACCGATTACAGAGCAAGATCTTGATTTCAATCTTCTAGCCCTTTCTTACTTGTATAGCCTCGTAACTCATGGTTCTAGTAGATTTCTCTTCAAACGTAAACCCTTTCAGCCTCTACCGATCGACAAGACCACTCACAGTGAACAAAGTTGGAAGAACATGTTCTTTTTCGTTTTAAGAGACAGTATCCCAAAAGGGAATTCATACTGTCTCGCTGGATCGTGAAGGGTAGGATTGTGGATCCAGAGGATAGGTGATACTTTTTTTATTGATTGACTGACCATAGGCTTGTTGTTTCTTGTACAATATCCAACTTCTCAGATCTTGCTGCTGATCCAGACGGTGTTAAAATGGCGAAGGTGTTCCTGTCTCTGGATCCTTTTGATAGGACTTTCAAGACTGTTGTTGAAGAGGTAAGCGATTCGGACGAGGAAACTGCAAGTTCTTCAGAAACGATGTCCAGTAAGTTAGAATTTATCCCTTGATCATAAATGTTGTTCTTCAGAAACGATGTCCAGTAAGTTAGAATTTATCCCTTGATCATAAATGTTGTAAATAAGGAATAATACATTATAAAGAACTTATCTTTTTTTTTTGGCAGGCGCATAGAAGTCCTTACCCAAGCCTTCTAGGAATTTGCTAGGTCAATTCCAACAGGAAGATGTCGACAGCCTCATCTCATCTCGTTCTTCTGAGAAAAAGCCGATGAAAAGCTCCAGTCTGGCACCACCGAAGACCATGAATACTCGTTCCAAGGCTAGCATGAAGAGGAAAAGGGACCCTGACGTGGAACTCCACAGTGCCTAGGATGTGTTCGATCAGCTCTCGAAGGTAAGGATCCTTTGTCCACACATACAGATAGTTTGACTATCTTATTAATTCGCTTTCTCTTTACAGGCCGTGGCCAGCTTCAGGTTCTGTATGATGAGAACGTGGCCAATACTAAGAGGGAACTGGCCAAGTATCGCGCCGGGATATTCCTAAAGGATATGCTGATCATGGAACTTCAAACTGAGAAGGGCACCCTGGAGGATAAGCTGGCTTTTGCTGACATCCAAGCTCAGGAGCAAGTGGTTGAGGTCACCGAGCAGGCCAAGATGTGGGCTAGTAAGACGGTGCTCACAGCCAGGATCAAGATGGCTGTAGAGGCTGAGGATCCTAACTTCGATAGGTCCACTTGGAATGTGGCTATGTAGGAGAAGGCAATGGCTGGCTTTGGTGAAGATAGCGAGGATGCAGGGGCTGAGAAGAGGATCGAGGATGCTGGGACGAGCGAGGTTAAGGATGATGCATTGGAGGTCAAGAAGGTTGGTGAAGGTGGTGGTGACGTGGCTAAGGAATAGCTGGCGCAATGGGCGATGATGGATATGAAGACAAGGCCGGAGCCCATTTTTTATTAAGTTTCTTTGGTTTTTGTTAATGGTTTGTATGGACAATGGTAGTTGTAATCCTCAGGATCTATGATCCTTAAGACAATTATCAAAGATGGTTAGGGTGGAGGGATCCTTAGCTTTATGGGGATGAAGCCTTAACCGCCATTGTCTTTTAAATTTCTGCACGAACTTTGATGTAGCTTGATCCGGGTGGATGGTCCACATTTTGCTGGTGAAGCCCGGATTACCTTTTTATCTTGCCTATGATAATATAACTCTTTTCATTTCTGCTTTATAACTTGTGTCACTAGGAAAGAGGATTCTCAATCCTTAGAACTTTTCCCTTCATGATATTTGCCTGCTAAAATAAATCATCAAAAAAGAGAACATAAAAGTTAGAAAAGCTGGATTTAAACCCAACTATCTTGGGGACTAGCCCAACAGAACGTGGGGACAAACCCAATAAAATGTGGGGACAAGCCCAATTAATACGAGCGACGAGCCGATCCTTGGCGTTGGCCCAAATTTACTCGGTGACGAGCCTAACACGGTGTTGATCTTAACTTGTGTATATGGTACGCCTACCATTTAATTCTTAGGATCCGAGATATGATTTTTAGCCATGAAATTGTCAGCCACATATAGTGCACTGGTCCCACAGCCTCCAATCACACCCGGATAATCGTGCGCTCCAAGCGAGGGTGTGGAAACCCTAATTCAGGAGATAAGGTGAAAACCTTATAAACCTGGCGAAAAGGCCGATTAAACTTAGGAGAGAGTTGGACAACCCGTTTTTTCCACTTGAGGGCCCTAGTGCTTGGCATTTCTGCATCTTGACATATTTGACAAAACAAGAATTTAACATAACATGTATAAACATAAAGTAAAATTTTACCAAGTAATGGACTGAGGTAAATGATTAAGATCCAGGATACGGATCAACAAAAATATTTTTTAAGATGAATCGCATTCCAAGCCCTTAAGAGCGTGTCTCCTTCCATATTCATCAAACGATATGCCCCCTTTCCAGCTTCGACTTCAATCAAATAAGGGCCTTCCCATTTCGGTGCTAATTTCCAATCAGCGGGATTAGTTGTATTCTGGAACGCCTTTCGAAGAACTAAATCTCCAACTTCAAATCTTCTTATCCTGATATTCTTGTTGTATGCACCAGCCATCTTTTTTTGATAGGCGGCCATTCTGAATCTTGCTTGATCTCTAAGCTCTTCCACAGTATCTAGATCTTGGAGAAGATTCTCGTCATTTCTCTGAGGATCAAGGATGCTCGTTCTGGCTGTTAGATACACCATTTCTGTGGGGATCACTGCCTCAGCTCCAAAGACTAGTGAGAACGGCGTCTGTCCTATGGCATTATTTGGAGTAGTCCTATCTGCCCAAAGCACATAGGGTAGTTCTTCAACCCATTTGCCTTTCTTTGCTCCGAGCTTTTTCTTCAGATTATTGATAATGATCTTGTTACTTGATTCTGCTTGGCCATTCGCTTGTGGATGGACTGGTGTTGAAGTGATCATCTTGATTCCCCAACATTCACAAAAGTTAGTAGTTCTTTTCCCAATAAATTGGGAACCATTATCACAAATAATTTCAGAAGGAATTCCAAATCTGGTTATAATGTTACGCTTGATAAAGGATATAACTTCCTTTTCCCTAACTTGAGGGAAAGCCTCAGCTTCGATCCATTTAGAGAAATAGTCTGTCATTGCTAACAAGAAGACCTTTCCACCTGGAGATGTAGGGAGCTTACCCACTATATCCATTCCCCATTTCATGAATGGCCACGAAGAGACGATAGGATATAAGGGTTCTGCCGGTTGATGTAGAATGCTGCCGTGCCTCTGACAAGCATCACACTTCCTGGAGTATTCCATAGCATCCCTTTTCATTTTAGGCCATAAGTACCCGGTTCATAGAATCCTGGAGAATAATGCTCTGCCCCCTGTATGGTTGCCACAATCTCCTCCATGGAAATCCTTTAGCGCTTCTTGCAAGGGATTTCTTATATAGAATATTATGTAAAATAGTATATTGTGATACCTTGGCCTTAAAAGCTTTAGGGTTCTCTTCTTTTGGGATTTCTCCCTCTTGAATATACTTCATTATCGGAAGGATCCAGGATGAATGATCAAGTGAATGATCCTTAGGATCCGTGTGTTGACTCCCATCTATTTCCATTGCTTGGCATTCCTTAATTGCAGGGAATATGACATGGATGATAGGGATTTTTATATTCTCCGGGAGCTTCAAAGCTGAAGCTAGGTTTGCTAAGGCATCGGCCCCAACATTTTCTTCTCTTGGTACCTACATAATTGTAAAATATTCGAAGGATCCTGCAAGATCCTTCACTATATCTAAATATTTAATTAGTTTCTCACCTTTGACTGTGTATGAGCCATTAAAGTAATTAGCAATTAATAATGAATCTACGAAAATTTGAAGATACCTGATTCTCATACCTTTGGCTAGTTGTATAACTGCGATAAGTGCCTCATATTCTGCCTCGTTGTTAGTGGCCTGGAATTCACAAGCTATGGAATGGGGTATTATGTCCCCCTGTGGCGATTTCATTAGTATTCCCAATCCTGTTCCTTTGATATTTGAGGCTCCATCAGTGAAGAGTGTCCAAGGATCCTTGGTTTCTTCGAGCTGTTGAACTTCAAGATTGGCTTGTTCTTCTAAATCGCTACTGAGATCAGCCACAAAGTCTGCTAATGCCTTTGACTTAATTGCATTTCTAGGCTCATATGGAATATCATATGCACTTAGTTTTACTGCCCTTTTGGCTATTCTACCTGACATTTTCGGTTTTCTAAGGACATTTTTTTTGGGATAATTATTTTTTACAACAATAGTATGAGTTTCAAAATAATGTCTTAACTTAGTTGAGGCCATAATTAGAGCAAGAATAAGTTTTTCCAAATGAAAGTACCTGGACTCGGCATCGAGGAGACTTTTAATTACCAAATATCCCAGGAACTTTCTGACTTTGCCAAATACACATTTAGCAGGATTTAGTTTCATGTTGTATTTGTCAAGTATGTCAAAAGCTACTTCTAAATCCTTAAGGTGGTTCTCCGCCTTTTTTGACTTTACCACCATGTCGTCGATGTAGACTTCCATGGTGTCTCCCAATTGTTCCTTGAGCATCATGTTGACTAGTCTTTGATATGTAGCACCTGCATTTCTATGACCAAACGGCATAGCAATATAACAATATATGCCCGTAGGGGTTATAAATGTTGTATCCTCTTGATCAGATGGTTCCATCTGGATATGTTGAAAACCTGACGAAGCATCCATAAAGGTCAACATTTCATGCCCTGCGGTAGCATCCACCATGGAGTCAATGTGGGGAAGAGGGAAAGGATCCTTAGGACATGACTTATTTAAGTCGTAAAATCGACACATACCCTCCACTTTCCAATTTTCTTTTGAACTACAACCCCTTTGGCTAACCATTTTGGATATTTTACTTCCCTAATCATACCTGCCTTTAGTAGTTTCTGTACCTCTTCTTGGATGATCGCGTTTCTTTCAGAAGCGAATTTCCTTCTCATTTGGGGAATAAGCCTGAAAGAAGGATCAATTCCAAGTTTATGGGTTATTACATCTTTAGAAATACCTGTCATATCTTCGTGCTTCCACGCGAAGGTCGACTTTCTTCGGTGTAAGGATACTAGATCCTTTTCAATGGATTCTTGTATTTCAACTCCTATTAGGACTCTGACGTCAGGATCCTCTTGATGCAAGACCACTTCCTTAGAGTCTTGTTCCCTAGTCTGCATGACATTTCTTCTCGCTTTCTGTAATTGCTATGCTTATCTCAGCTTTTTTGTAGGCTTCATTGAAGAAGTGTAGCAGTCTTTAGCATCTTACTGGTCTCTCTCGATCTTTGCTATTCCTCACGGGGTAGGGAGTTTTACGCACTGGTTGTAGGTAGAGGGAACCGCCTTCATTTCGTGTATCCATGGCCTGCCAAGAATAACATTGCAACAAGACAAGGAATCTACAACACTAAATTTTTGAACAGAATTTACTCCCTCTATATATATGGGTAATATGATGTCCCCCAATGTGTTCTTCGTTTCTCCACTGAATCCCACAAGAACCGAAGATCGTGGGACAATTTCTGACTCTGGGATATTCATCCTTCTAAGTACTTCTAGTTGGATGATATTAACTGAACTTCCTCCATCAATGAGTATCCTGCGTACATAATGGTTAGAAATAAATAAAGTAATGACTAAACCGTTATGGTGAGGATCCTGAACGTTGACTCGATCGTCCTCATCGAAGGAGATAACTCTTTGCTCGGTTGTTGTAGAAGTCCTGATCGGCCTTTCACCATTCTCCAGTTTGCATTCTTTGGCGTACTTCTTTGCAGCTGAATATGATGTTCCACAAATGTCGGATCCTCCAAAGATCATGTTGATAACTTGAGCGTCAGGGGGAGGTGGAGCAGCCTTTTCCGGAACTGGATCAGGATCCTGGTTCCTTGGCTTTTTTCTTCCGAACAACTCCTTGAGATAACCCTTGCTGAGGAGGTAGCTTATTTCCTTTCTCAAGGCTATGCAATCTTCCGTCATATGGCCGAAGTCTTCGTGAAAGGCACACGATTTCGATTTATCTTTTGGGGGGGGGGTGGTGCCTTCTCATTTTTGCTTGGCCATCTTGCTTTGTCGCCCAAGTTCCTAACAGCAAGCATCACTCCTCCCATATCTACGGAGAAGCAATAATAAGATATTCTTGGACAATCTTCATCGTCCTCGTCCTCTTCTACAGTATTGATCTTCTGGTCATTTATTTTGTTGTATGTATTGGAGTTGTTGTTTCTGAAGTAGGATCCTTGCTTTTTGTCTTGAGATTCATTTTTCACCCGAGTGCTTAGTTGATCTTGTATTCTTTGATCCTCCTCCAACCTGATGAATCTTAAAGCTCTGTTTCGTACTTCATCTAAATTCCTGCAAGGGGTCATCACAAGATCTTGATAAAATGGAGAGTCCTTTTGTAACCCCATTTTTAATGCCTCAACAGCTGTCGGGACATCCAAAATTGAAATTTCCAAAGCCTCTCTTCCAAACCTTGTAAGGAATTTCCTAAGAGGTTCCCCACGAGGTTTGACAACTCTATATAAATCACTTGTCAATTTTTCAAAGGATCTACTGCATGAAAATTGACTATTAAACAGATTAATCAAATGGGAAAAAGGAAGTAATAGAGTAAGGAGGAAGACTTAGCAGCCATTTAAGGGCGGATCCAGTGAGGGTTGAGCCAAAGCCCTTACACAAGCGAGCTTCCTTCAACCTATCTGGAATCGGGTTGATTTCTATTCTTTCGCGATATAAGGCTACATGTTCCTCAGGATCCGTGGACCCATCATATAACTTCATACCAGGGGCACTAAAGCTCTTTGGTATCTCGACATCGCAAATTGGTGGAGCAAACCTAGATATGTTGTGGCTTCCTGCTGGTACTTCAGGAATAGGTTTGATGAATCCAGGTACACTCGATATCATATCCTTGAGCTTTTGTAGCTCACAGGCCATGGTTTGGTTGATCCCAGTATCCTGCATACCATCATGATTAGCGCCAAAAGATATATTATCATAAATGTTACCTCTCATGTGATCAAAAGATCTATCTCCATAGCTACGTCCGGGGTACACTGTTTCAGCATCAACAATTGGTCCAGCAGGAGCAGCGGTTTGCATGGGTATGAAGTCGCCTTCATGGACCTTCAATCGCCTGGACTGTGGTTCCTTTAGAGGTTCTTTTCCATAAGGATAGTAGGATTCTAGACGCCGATGGATGATGGATTCTGTTTGGAAACCCATGGATCCTGATTGAAAGACTGAGGATCCTTGAAGTTGTTGGTTGGAGGGTCCTTGATGGAATCCTAAGGGTTCAGGTTGGAATGCTGAGGATCCTTTCAAATGGTGATTGAAGGATCTTAAATGTTGACCCAATGATCCTTGTTGAAGGATAGAGGATCCTTGCGAATATTGGTCAGAGAATTTTTTCTGGGAGAGGTCCGAGGATCCTTGCTGAGGATAAGTGGATGCTGGGCACCTTTGGTCCATGAAATCCGGAGTGCTAAAATGAAGCATCGTCGGCATAATGGGGCTTGTGTTTTCAGCGGCCTTCTTGGTCCTCCTGATTTCCTCGATCTCGTAGAGGATCCTCTGATTAGTCTTGTTCTACTGCTCCATATAGCTCTTCATCCGTGAACACAAAACAGAGACATCATTGTTAGTAGTTATCGTTTGGGAGACAGTAGTGGATTTTGATCCGGAGAAAACAGCAGTCTCCTTCTTCTGAGCAACAGTTACTGGCTTTTGTGGCTTTGTAGGCCAGGCAGCGGTGGCAAAGTTAGAGGATCCTCTGATTAGTCTTGTTCTACTGCTCCATATAGCTCTTCACCCGTGAACACAAAACAGAGACATCATTGTTAGTAGTTACCGTTTGGGAGACAGTAGTGGATTTTGATCCGGAGAAAACAACAGTCTCCTTCTTCTGAGCAACAGTTACTGGCTTTTGTGGCTTCGTAGGCCAGGCAGCGGTGGCAAAGTCACTTGAGTCGAGACACTCGAAGCAGCAGTTGTAGGACTAGCTTTTCCTTGAGTGGCCATTGACTGAGCGATAATAAAGGATTGAATAAAGGTAAGAATTTTTTTGTGATTAAAGCACCAGAGGCCCCACGGTGGGCGCCAAACTGTTTTGGTCAAAAATTAGTCTAAGGATCACGTAACCAAATTCGTATGTGAGGATTGGTGCTTGTATGAACAAAATAATCAAAGTAGTAATTGTAAAGGTTGGAAAACAAGATTTATACGAGAAAAAGCCCTTGGTAACTAGTATCCCGCCGGCATAAAAACCTCGGGTAGTGAAAACTATCACTACCAAGTATATTAAATTCAAAAGAATTACAAGAGATGGAATCAAGACTGATTGTGATTACAGAGTGTTTTTGCTAAGAGTTCTAAGTGTGCTTGAGAGTTGTGTGATGATCAGCCAAGGTTTAGTACATAAATACAAAAATAATAACATATACTAACTAATTCCTACAAATCCGGCCACGTTTATTTACTTTTTCTTCATGACCGTTCACGAACATGGACGAGCTGGATGGACCCGGTAAAATATGCTCTCCGTAAAAGTAGGAATTCCAGTAAACACGTTTTTTATCTGCAAAAAATAGATTAGAATATAACTCAAATTGACCGTTGAGGATCCTTGAACCACTGAGGATCCTTAGTCCTGCTAACAGTTGCCAACGATACTTGAATTTTGAGGATCAAATATCATGGTCCTAACAACTATGACGTAGCTTGATCCGGGTGGATAGTCCACGTTTTGCTGGTAAAACCCAGATCACCTTTTTATCTTGCTTATAATATATAACTTCTTTTGGCTTTAGCTTTATAATTTGTGTCACTAGGATAGAGGATTCTCAATCCTTAGAGCTTTTCTCTTCATGATATTTGCCTGTTAAAATAAATCATCAAAAGAGAACATAAAAGTTAGCAAAGCTGGATTTAAACCCAACTATCTTTGGGATAAGCCCAACAAATCGTGGGGACAAGCCCAATAAAACGTGGGGACAAGTCCAATTAAACGTGGGACAAGCCCAATAAATACGAGCGACGAGCCGATCCTTGGTGTTTGCCCAATTGTACGCGATGATGAGCCTAACCCGGCGTTGACCTTAACTTGTTTATATGGTACGTCTACCATTTAATTCGTAGGATCCAAGATATAATTTTTAGCCATGAAATTGTCAACCACGTATAGTTCACTGGTCCCACAGCCTCCAATCATACCCGGATAATTGTGCGCTCCAGGAGAGGGTGTGGAAACCCTAATTCGGGAGATAAGGTGAAAACCTTATAAACTTGGCAACAAGGCCGATTAAACTTAGGAGAGAGTTGGCTAACCCGTTTTTTCCACTTGCGGGCCCTATTGCTCGGAATTTTTGCAACTTTATATACTTGACAAAACATAAATTTAACATAATGTAAATAAGTATAAATTAAGATTTTACTAGATTGAGGATTGAAGTTACTGACTAGGATCCAGGATCCTGATTAACAAAAATATTTTTTCAAATGAATTGCATTCCAAGCCCTTGGGAGCAAGTCACCTTCCATATTCATCAGACCATATGCCCCCTTTCCTGCTTCAGCTTCAATTAACTAAGGACCTTCCGATCTGGGTGCTAACTTCCCGTCAGCGGGATTAGTTGTGTTCTGGAACGCCTTTCGAAGGACTAAATCTCCAAATTCAAATCTTCTAATTCTTATATTCTTATTGTATGCACCAGCCATCTTTTCTCGATAGGCGGCCATTCTGAATCTTGCTTGATCTTTAAGCTCTTCCACAGTATCTAGATCTTGAAGAAGATTCTCGTTGTTTGTCTGAGGATCGCGGATGCTTGTTCTGGCTGTTGGATACACCATTTCTGTAGGGATCACTGCCACAGCTTCGAAGACTAATGAGAACGACGTTTGTCCTGTGGCATTCATCGGAGTTGGCCTATCTGCCCAAAGCACATAGGGTAGTCCTCAGCCCATTTGCCTTTCTTTGCTCCAAGCTTCTATTTCAGGTTGTTGATGATGATTTTGTTGCTTGATTCTGCTTGGCCATTTGCTTGTGGATGGGCTGGTGTTGAAGTGATCATTTTGATTCCCCAGCTACCACAAAAGTTAGTAGTTCTTTTCCCAATAAATTGGGAACCATTATCACAAATAATTTCATAAGGGATTCCAAATCTAGTAATAATGTTACGCTTGATAAAGGATATAACTTCCTTTTCCCTAACTTGAGGGAAAGCCTCAGCTTCGATCCATTTAGAGAAATAGTCTGTCATTGCTAACATGAAGACCTTTCCACCTGGAGCTGTAGGGAGCTTACCCACTATATCCATTCCCCATTTCATGAATGGCCACAAAGAGACGATAGGATATAAGGGTTCTGCCGGTTGATGTAGAATGTTGCCATGCCTCTGACAAGCATCACACTTCTTGGAGCATTTCATAGTAGGCCAGAAGTATCCGGTTCATAGAATCCTGGAGAATAACGCTCTGCCCCCTGTATGGTTGCCATAATCTCCTTCATGGAAATCCTTCAGCACTTCTTGGATCTCGGATTCTTCGATGCACCTTAAATATGTACCTGCAAGGGATTTCTTATATAGCATATTATGTATGGTAGTATATTGGGATATCGTGGCTTTAAAAGCCCTAGGGTTCTCTTGTTTTGGGATTTCTCCATCTTGAATATATTTCATTATCGAGATGATCCAGGATGAATGATCCTCAAGATCCATATGTAGATCCCCATCTACCTCCATTGTTTGGTATTCCTCAATTGTAGGGGATAGGACGTGGATGAGAGAAATTTTTATATTCTTTGGGAGCTTCAAAGCTAAAGCTAGGTTTGCTAAGGCATCGTCCCCATCATTTTCTACTCTTGGTACCTTTGGCTAGTTGTATACATGCGATGAGTGCTTCATATTCTGCCTCGTTGTTAGTATGTCCCCCTGTGGCGATTTCAGTAGTATTCCCAATCCTGTTCCTTTGACATTTGAGGCTCCATCAGTGAAGAGTGTCCAAGGATCCTTGGTTTCTTCAAGCTTTTGAACTTCAAGATTGGCTTGTTCTTCTAAATCGCTACTGAAATCAGCCACAAAGTCCGCTAGTGCCTGTGACTTAATTGCATTTCTACCCTCATATTGAATATCATATGCCATTAATTTTACAGCCCATTTGGCCATTCTACCCGACATTTCTGGTTTTCTAAGGACATTTTTTATGGGATAATTAGTTTTTACAACAATAGTATCAGTTTCAAAGTAATGTAATAACTTAGTTGAAGCCATGATTAGATCAAGGATAAGTTTTTCGAAATGAGAGTACTTGGACTCGGCATCGAGGAGACTTTTACTTACATAATAAACAGGATGTTGGTTACCTTCGTGATCCTCTACCAAGACCGCACTTAAGGCGGTTAGGTAAACGGCTAGATAAAGGATCAATGGTTCTCAATTCATAGGCTTCATCAAAGCGGGGGCTGAGGATAAGTAATCCTTCAGAGCGATGTTAGCAGCTTCATGTTTCTCCTCAGGATGTCATAAAAAACAAGCAATTCGAGTAGTCTTTGATATGTAGCACCTGCATTTCTAAGACCAAACGGCATAGAAATATAACAATATATGCCCGTAGGGTTTATAAATGTTGTATCCTCTTGATCAGATGGTTCCATCTGGATTTGTTGAAATCCTGATGAAGCATCCATAAAGGTAAACATTTCATGCCCTGCGGTAGCATCCACCATGGAGTCAATGTGGGGAAGAGGGAAAGGATCCTTGGGACATGACTTATTTAAGTCGTAAAATCGACATATACCCTCCACTTTCCAATTTTCTTTTGAACTACAACCCCTTTGGCTAACCATTTTGGATATTTTACTTCCCTAATCATACCTGCCTTTAGTAGTTTCTGTACCTCTTCTTGGATGATCGCGTTTCTTTCCGGAGCGAATTTCCTTCTTTTTTGATGAATAGGCCTGAAAGAAGGATCAATTCCAAGTTTAAGGGTTATAACATCTTTAGAAATACCTGTCATATCTTCATGCTTCCACGCAAAGGTTGACTTTCTTTGTTGTAAGAAGGATATAAATCCATGTCAATGGAATCTAGTATTTCAACACCTATTAGGACTTTGCCGTCAGGATCCTCAGGGTGCAAGATTACTTCCTTAGAATCTTGTTCCATGGTCTCTGCGACATCTCGTCTTGTCTTCTGTATTTTCTATGCTTCTCTCAGCTTTTTTGTAGGCTTCATTGAAGAAGTGTAGCAGTCTTTAGCGTCTTCCTGGTCGCTCTTGATCTTTGATATCCCCCATGGGGTAAGGAGTTTTACACACTAGTGTTAGGTAGAGGGAACCGCCTTCATTTCGTGTATCCATGGCCTGCCAAGAATAACATTGCAACAAGACAAGGAATCTAGAACACAAAATTTTTTAACAGAATTTACTCCCTCTATATATATGGGTAATTTGATGTCCCCCAATGTCTTCTTCGTTTCTCCACTGAATCCTACAAGAACCGAATATCGTGGGATAATTTCTGACTCTGGGATATTCATCCTTCTAAGTACTTCTAGTTGGATGATATTAACTGAACTTCCTCCATTAATGAGTATCCTGTGTACATAATGGTTAGAAATAAATAAAGTAATGACTAAACCGCCGTGGTGAGGATCCTGAACGTTGACTCGATCGTCCTCATCGAAGGAGATAACTCTTTTCTCGGTTGTTGTAGAAGTCCTGATCGGCCTTTCTCCATTCTCCAGTTTGCATTCTTTGGCGTACTTCTTTGCAGCTGAATATGATGTTCAACAAATGTCGGATCCTCCAAAGATCATGTTGATAACTTGAGCGTCAGGGGGAGGTGGAGCAGCCTTTTCCGGAACTGGATCAGGATCCTGGTTCCTGGGCTTTTTTCTTTCGAACAACTCCTTGATATAACCCTTGCTGAGGAGGTAGCTTATTTCCTTTCTCAAGGCTATGCAATCTTCCGTTTTATGGCCGAAGTCTTCGTGAAAGGCACACCATTTCGATTTATCTGTGGGGGGTGGCGCCTTCTCATTTTTGCTTGGCCATCTTGCTTTGTCGCCCAAGTTCCTAACAGCAAGCATCACTCCTCCCATATCTACGGAGAAGCAATAATAAGATATTCTTGGACAATCTTCATCGTCCTCGTCCTCTTCTACAGCATTGATCTTCTGGTCGTTTATTTTGGTGTATGGTTTGGAGTTATTGTTTCTGAAGTAGGATCCTTGCTTTTTGTCTTGAGATTCATTTTTCACCGGAGTACTCAGTTGATGTTGTATTCTTTGATCCTCCTCCAATCTGATGAATCTTAATGCTCTGTTTCGGACTTCATCTAAATTCCTACAATGGGTCATCACAAGATCTTAATAAAATGGAGAGTCCTTTTGCAACCCCATTTTGAATTCCTCAACAGCTGTTGGGACATCTAAATTTGGAATTTCCAAGGCCTTTCTTCCAAACCTTGTACGGAACTGCCTAAGAGGTTCCCCATGAGGTTGGACAACTCTATATAAATCACTAGTTAATTTTTCAAAAGATCTACTGCAAGAAAATTGACAATTAAACAGATTGATCAAATGGGAAAAGGAATTAATGGAGTAAGGAGGAAGACTTAGCAGCTATTTGAGGGAGGATCCAGTGAGAGTGGAACCAAATCCCTTACACAAGCAAGCTTCCTTCAATCTTTCTAGGATTGGATTATTTCCATCCTCTCACGGTATAAGGCCATGTGTTCCTCAGGATCTGTGGATCCATCATATAGTTTCATACTAGGGGCAGTGAAGCGCTTTGGTATCTCAGCATCACAAATCGGTCGAGCGAACCTGGATATGTTATGGCTTCCTGCTGGTAATTCAGGAATAGGTTTGATAACTCCTGGCACACTTGATATCATATCCTTGAGCTTTTATAGCTCACGGGATATGGTTTGGTTGATCCCACTATCTTGCATACTAGCAAGGTTAGTGCCAAAAGGTAGATTATCGTAAATGTTTCCTTTTAAGTGATCAAAAGATCTAGCTCCATAGCTGTGTCCAGGATATATTGTTTCAGCGTCAACAGTTGGTCCAGTAGGAATAGCGGTTTCATGGGTATGAAGTCGCCTTAATGGACCTCCAGTGGCCTGGACCGGGGTTCCTTCAGAGGTTCTTTTCCATAAGGGTAGTAGGAATCTGGATGCTGTTGGATGGTCGATTCTGTTTGGAAACCCAAGGATCCTGGTTGAAAGACTGAGGATTCTTGAAGTTGTTGGATGGAGGATTCATGACGGAATCCTAAGGGTCCAAATTGGAGGGCCGAAGATACTTGCGAATGGTAGCTGGAGGATCCTAAGGGTTGACTTGAAGATCCTTGTTGAAGGATAGATGATCCTTGCGCGCACTGTTCAAAGTATTTCTTCTGGAACAGGTCAGAGGATCCTTGCGGAGGATAAGTGGATGCTGGGCACCTTTGATCCGGGAAATCCGTTGTGTTGAAATCCAGCCTCCTCGGCATAATGTGGCTTGTGTTTTCAGCAGCCTTTTTGGTCCTCCTGATTTCCTCGATCTCGTGTATTTTGATCCGGAGAAAACAGTAGTCTCCTTCTTCTGAGCAACAGTTATAGGCTTTTGTGGCTTTGTAGAGCCAGGTATCGGTGGAAAAGTCACTTAAGCCGGGATACTCGAAGCAGCGGCTGTTGGAACAACTTTTCCTTCAGAGGCCATTTAGTGAGTGGTAGTAGGGTTTGAATAAAGTTAAGAATTTTTTGTGATTAAAGCACCAAAGGCCCCATGGTAGGCGCCAAATTATTTTGGTTAAAAATCAGACTAAGGATCAAGAAATCAAATTCGTATGTGAGGATTGGTGCTCATATGAATTAATGTAATCAAAAAGCAACAATTATAGACAATGAACACGAAGATTTATACGAGGAAAAGCCCTTGGTAACTAGTATCCCGCCGGCATAAAAACCTCGGGTAGTGAAAACTATCACTGCCAATTATATTGAACTCGAAAAGATTACAAATGGTGGAACAATAGCTGATCGTGAATACAAGTGTTTATGCTAAGTGTTCTAAGAGCTTGAGATTTGTGTAACAAGTGTCGTGATCAGCTATAGTTCGATGATTAAATACATAAATTTACAATGGCTGCTAACTAAACTCTTACTAATCTGGCCACGTTCGTTTACTCCTTCAGCTTGACCGTTTTGGAGCGTGGACGAAAAGGGAAGACCAGGTAAATATCTTATCCGCAAAAATAGGAATTTCCAGCAAGCATGTGTTTTATCTGCAAAAAATAGATTAGAATATAACTGAAATTGACTATTGAGGATCCTTGAACCACTGAGGATCCTTAGTCCTAATAACAGTTGCCAATGATGCTTGATCTTCGAGGATCACAGATCCTGGTCCCTACAATATGTATGTGTAGGAATAAGCTGAGTGTGTAGCTTTCGTATGATTATCTGCTTGTATATATATATATATATGTGTGTGTGTAGGAATAAGTTAAATGTGTAGCTTTAGTATGATCATTTGTGTCAGTATATATATGTGCATGGATAAACAACCTTGGCATTGATCTGTATCTAGTTTTTAATTAAACAATTGAACTGGTTTGATGTGGATAATAATAATGATCTTAAGGGATTTGACTTCACTTCAGCAGAATATTTGATTGATTTAATCATATGTTAGCATAATAAACAGTTTAAGAAATATCAATAGTTTCCATATAAATTAACTTTGATTATTTACTATACTACCCCTATATTTAATTAAAAGAAAATAAAATTACAAAAAATCTGATTGGCTAAATTGATTTGTCACACTTCTCACAATAACTTGACTTCACTCCTGAACTTAAACATATATATATATATATATATATATATATATATATTTATATATATATATATATATATATATAGGGTTGAGTTCAATGGAGAAATGAAATTAAAGTGAGAAATTGGAAAAATCTTCTAAACCAATCAGATTTAGAAAGTTTCTCCGGTCCTTTGCTAATCGGAGCTAAAAATCCCGAAATGAAAATACCAAAATAGGAATAAGACTTGATATTATCAGAAATGCCCAAAAAATATCATATTCGTAAAGCAGAAACATAGATGCACTCCTATAAACGTGGAAAATATACCGGATTAGTCAATTTAACTTGAAATTTTGAAATCGTTCATAACTGTTTAGTTAAAGTAAGAATTGCTTTCCTTTTGGTCCAACCATCTAGTTTCCTTTTGCGGGGCGTGGTTCCTTTCAAGTTCATCGATTAGAATCCTATTTTTAGTAAATAACTTTTGCTTTTTTTAGCTAACTATTGCTCTTATCCAAATTCTCTTGTTTTCATCTCAATCTTTCCTTTTATTTTTATAATATAATTAATTATAGGGGCATATTAGTAATCCTAACATTATTCTTAAATATAGTAAATTTTAATGTTATTAAAATAATATGGTAAATTTTAATGTCATTTAACCGGTCAAACAACATCGTTCCTAAACCTAACCATCAAGAGACTATCTGATATCATAGTTCATAAACTCCTTCTTTAACCTTCATCCCTCTTCTTCTACAGGTCAACAAACTCTCTTTCACTCCCGTATCAATTCAAAAGGAGATTAAGATTTATGATGTCGATTCATAGCGCCTATCAATCCCGTATCAATCTCGTATGAATCCCGTATCAATTTAAAGGCATGTTTTATGAACATCAAATCTTATTTGTTTTACCCAATAGTTTCTTAATTTCGTATAATTATGGTTACTGGTTATTCTTACAAGTAAATCGGATGTCCTATATTTATATTCCTTTAATAAGTGTGTATTTTCTTTTTTAAATATTCCTTAATTGTTAGTTGATATTCTTTGAATGTAGATTATTTGTCAGTATTATTTTTATTATTATCAAGATTTTCTTTATGTAGAAAGTATTATTTCTTTTGTTAGTTGATATTTCTCTTATTTAGGTCTATATTCTTTGATTTAGAGGAATCATTGCTCGTATTATATATACCATCCCCTTACATCCTATTGTTTAAACATCAGTATCATAGTTCCACATTTGTTTAGATGGATAATCAATCGACTTCAATCAAAGCAGGTTCTAGTGGGCAACTAACATCTAATTTTGAATGTTCATTTCAAATGGTTCATGCCAAATGTTTTTTATTTTTTTAATAATTTACTTACATTGAGTTTATAGGTATCTGTTATCAATTCGAATGATCATGTAGGTTTCATTCAAACCGTTACATTAAATTTGAATATTATCGTATCAATGTTAGTTAAACCTATGTGTTTTTAGGAAGTTTAAAATTTGTTTTTTATCATAAATAGCTGTAGTTTTTTGTCTCTTTTTATCTAATGCAGGTTCGTGTAGGTTGTATATCAAATATTGACTATACATGTTTTCATAAGTAGCTGCACTTTATTTTCTGTACGAACCTAATGTAGGTTCGTGTTGGTTGTATAAATATTCACTATACAATGATTAGTATGTAGGTTGTGCGCATGTCTTCATTTTATTGTTGTCCATGTATTAACTATATTTTTTATTATCTTTTAATGTTATGTTAAAAATATTGACTATACATGTTTTCATAAGTAGCTGCACTTTGTTTTCTGTACGAACCTAATGTAGGTTCGTGTAGGTTTTATATCAAATACTCACTATACAATGATTAGTATGTAGGTTGTGCATATGTCTTCATTTTATTTTTGTCCATGTATTAACTATATTTTTTATTATTGTTTAATGTTATGTTAACTAGTTTGTTTAGTACATGGGGATGAAACCAACACGATAGAAAGCTCTCCAATCATTAACGATGCGTCAATCGAGGAATTAAATTATCAAGACAATACGACGAATCAAATTAACGAACGTAAGAACCAAGCACTCATTACGTACGAACTGTCTTCTTTTATATCATAATTCCCGTTTAAAAGTATATGAATTTTTTTGTTTTTCATCTGTAGAGATACTTCGTCCTAATTTTTACTTCTCCTCTAACGGAACAAAGTACTAGATACCAAATGTTCCCGCAGATGTGAAACCCAAGAAAGATGCTCAATTCAACAAATGGGAAGACGTTGTCGACATGTACGAATCATATGTAGAGAAAGCTGGATTTGAAATAAGATGTTCAACCAAGGCGTACACAAATGGTGTTCTGACGCATAGGTACATTGTGTGCGCAAAAAATTGTAACGCCCGTTAATTTCAGATAAGTGATTTAAAGCATGTAAAGTATGTACATTTCTCGGGATTTATCCGACTTTCCTCGGAGGCTTTACGTCATCCCGGTACGTTAAAATTATGTAACTTTCCACCCAAGTTGCTACACACTTTATACTTGAGGGGCTAGAATGAAACTTCTTATTTTATATCATAAAAGAATGAAAAACCCTAACTCATAACCCTAGGTGCCGCCGATCGCAGCTAAGAACCCCCCCCCTGCTCGTTTTTCTTCTGCCCCGCCATGTTTCAGCCGTGAAAACTTCAATTCAAGGTCGGTTTTATGATTCCCCATGTCTTTTACACCTTAATTGATCATATTAACGCGTTTATTGGTCGTTAAGATTGAGTTTTGATGATAACAGCTTGCTGACAGATTAGTATACGTTTATTGTAGGGTCTGTGACGCGATGTTAATCCACTGTTTTTGATCGATTCTTGATTCCATTATGTTCTACTTTGAGTCTAGTTTCCAGAAAGGTATAATACGTAATTTTTGGACGAGATTTGAATGGTTTTTATGAATTTATAAAATCGAGTGTCAAAGCTGATGCGGGATGACGGATTCTGGTCTGTCTTCCCGACGTCATAACCTTTTTTCGACAGGTCCAAATTGGTTGGTTCCACTTCTAGAAGTTAGTATTTTGAGTTAGGAACCTAGCCCAATTGGAATCGTTTAATTTGGTTCAGTAATGAATTTTATAAAAATAAAACCATTTTGTTGCGCGCTGAAATAGCTGCACATACCTTTCTGTGTTTGAGGAATTTTTATGATTTTTGTGTCCAATATAAAAATATAATAAAAATATTTTTATAAACCTAAGACATTTATTAAAGTCTGGTAAAAATTTAATAATTTATTTCAAAGGTTATCCTATGTAATTAAATGCATCTTCGCATGCTAAAATCTACACGTTTTACTCGTTATTGATCGATAAGTTCGTTTTAGGCTTAACCGGTGGATGTTCAATTGTGTTCTTTTCGGGGCTGTTTGAAGTGAGTTTTTGCACCACAATCTTCCTAGGTATGTCCCGTATATCATACTCAAAGATCATGTTCTTAGGTGTTCGTTAAGTTGATCAACTAGTTGTAGTTTGATTGTTATGTTCGGTTGTCTAGAATTGTTGAGTTTGATGCGTTAATCGGTTGGATGACCAACCGAATCAGTTTGCATGGCCCTAGGGGAGTCTAAGGGCTGTGGGAAAATTATTTTTTTGATGCTCGGGGTTGTTGTGGTTAGTGCTTCGTCAATCGAGTCGGCGATGCGCGAATTTTCGTTTAAACGTTAAAGTAAGAGTTGTAAAAAGGAACCGTCAACCCTATCAACTCGGGTGACATAATTATGATGAATGAAAAGAGTTAAGACGGAATTTGGTCCATTCGGGGCTGATTCGGTTAACAAATGGTTTTAAGAATTATTTCATGCGCATTCGACCCGATTTGACTATCTTTGGGCCTTGGGCCAAGTTGTTGGGCCTTGGGCCTTGGGCCAAGTGTTGGGCCTTGGGCCAAAGTGTTGGGCTTGTATGGCCCATTAGGCTAGAGTGTTCCTACAGTCTAGTTCAGTAACACGTTATGTATAATTTACAGGCCCTTGCTTGTGATTTTGCCCTTAAGAACTTCCTAGCTCGTTGCAAGTTTTCGATCGATCTCAGGTGAGTTCATGATGCCCTTTTTACTCATTTTACTTTTGGGCTAGCATGCGCACCTAAATGTTTTCTTACTTGATGAAATGTTTTTAAAAGATTTTATATAGGCTTGCTAGTATATGGTAAGCCTTGGGATGTTAAATATATATATGTGTATATACATTATTTCTTGGCCTCTATTTGGCGATGTTGTAGTCGTTTCGACTACTGATGTTGTGTATGCCTACTTTGTGTTTGCATACACTGATGTTACGTGTTTGGGTTGTACGTTTGCTCGACCCTGATGTTATACATGGATGATATATATATATATACTGTTATGTATATAGGGATGTTATTGAATGGATGTTTACATATACATTTTGTATATGTATGTATGAGGATGTTTAAGTTCGGTAATGATGATTAGATGGATGTACCCTTTTACCTTTAGAAAACCTTTGATATGACTATCATGATTTTATTACTGATATCTTTTACTTAAAACTTGAACTCACTCAGCTCAAGCTGACTTTGTGTGCATGTTAGTGTAAGTTTCAGGATTCGGAAGAGGATGCCTTATCGCTTGGACGTGCACGGAGCTACTTGGATGGTGAAGGGCATACTGGAAGGAAGAATTATTATGAATGTTTTATTTCAAAGAAATTTATAAAAGTTATACTTACTTTGGATTTTGGGCAAAATTCCCGGGTTTCGGGAACTTATTTCATTTTTCATGTTTTCCGCAAAATTGATACTCTGAAATGTTTGTTTTAATGGAAGAAACGGTTGTTGAGTTTATTTAATTTTATGAGTGTTTTGAGTGACTACCAACTGTGGGGTTCCCGGGGTTCGGGGCCTTACAAAAATGGCAACCCACGTTTCAAATCCGTTGACACTATGAACCCTACATCCTCCTCGTCCAAGCAACGCAATACAAGGAGTAAGCGTACAGGATGTGGTGCATGTATATGACTCAGTGTTACTGGATTAGAATCAGAAACATACACCATATATCACTTCAATGAGCCCCACAATCACGGTCTCGTGAACGAGCATAACATGGATCTAACTAGAGGCAAAAGACAGTTAGAATTTTAAGACAAGGAATTCATTCAAGGCCTCCAGACCTTAGGGTTCGGCCCCACAAAAGCTCATCATTTTCAAAGCTCCCTGAAGGGTGGTCAACACAATGTAAGAGGAACTAAGGATGACCGGAAGAACCATGCTCGAGACATTAGGTGTAATATTGCTGATAGAGATGCTCAAATGGTTATCAATAAGCTCAAAAGTAACACCCTCCACTTTAATAACTATTTTTTTGAGCACTTTGCGGAGAATGGTGAACTACAAGCAATGTTTTGGGCTGACGATATATCCCGACGCAACTACAAGTTGTTTGGTAATGTCTTAGCTTTTAATGCTACGTACCACACTAACATGTAGTCATAGTCATTTACACATTACTAATACGTTACTCTACTTTTGTAACTAATATTTTATTCTTTTTAAGTTAGGTACTCAATGATTTTAACCCTTCACGTGTAAAAACTCGGTTTTCCGCGTACTGATTCAAACCCGTTACTCGACCCATTTTATATTCGGGAAATTTAAACAATGAAAACTAATCACGTTTGATGTGTTGTAAAACACACGTATTTTTCGCACCTTTTATCTACGTAATATATTATATTTTATGTGTTTTTACTCGTTTTAGATAGGTTTTACATACATTTATTAATCTTGTAGGTTTTGGGTAAAAGAAAGGAAGAAACCGGGACTTTTCGAGCTTTTTACGAGTCTTTTACGCATACAAGTTCAAGACAAAGCTCAAGGCCCGACCCGTATGCATCATGGAGGCCCAAGACCATATTATACTATATTATATAAAAAAAATAAAACCCTAATCAGCCAAATAGAGCTGCTGATCGGAATCAATAGCAGCACAACAGCAACAGCAGCACAACAGCAGCCAACAGCAGCAGCAACAACAGCAACAGCAGCAGCACAGCAGCAACAGCAGCACAGCAGGGGAGAAAAAAAGAAAAAAAGTTTTTTCGGCTTAGGGTTTGAAGGTTTTGTCGGCTAGGGAAGGAAGAAGACACAAGAACCAAGCCTCAGAATTGAATCCCCATCGTTTTTGACAGCAAGAAGCAGCCCGGAACATCTCCATATCCTTTCATTCATCACTTTGTTCATCAAACTTTTAGTTTCTTGCTTAATTGTTGAATTTTTTTGCAATTACTTGAGAGATTGAATTGTTTATGATTAGGATTGATTGTTGGACGATTGTTAAGATGGTTGGTATGAGTTTTATGATGATTTTATTGAGTGTTTGCTGCTGTCCAATTAATATGCTTGGCTAATCTTGTTAGGAATGATGATAATTGTTAGGTTTAGATGAGTTTTATGGATTGTTTGATTAATAGACCTTAATTGTTATTGTAAAGTTTGATTTAGACATGAAATAGGTTGTGTTTAAGGGCTAGAAAATTTGATGATTCATTGCATAAACCCCGTGTGTTGATTGATTAGTTTTGTATTGATTGATCGGTGCATTGTTTGATTCTAGACTTGGTGTTTAGGGTTTGTTTGCGGTAGGTACCACCGTAGGGTTTTGTTGCATGATTAGTTGGATTAAGTACAGCGGTTAGACACCTTCTTTGAGACCGAGAGGTGATAAGAAGTTAGGGTTGTCTCATTGCCTTTGCATGCTAGAATAAGGATTGCGCGAGAGCGAGTTCGTTTCTTGTCAGGTTTAGGTGTTTGAGCGACTAGTTGATCTATTTTGGTTTAAGTTGAATTGTTCCTCTATCCTTGGTTGTGTAGTATTCATTACCATTAGGGTCGAGTGTTGGTGAGACCGAGAGGTGATCCTTCATTAGAACACGTTAGCAATTGTTTCCCGGTTTGGTCGTTTTAGCCGATTTTGAGTAGTTAGGGTTTAGTGTGTGAGACCGAGAGGTAATCCAGTAAGCCCGAGCGATCCTTAGTCGTGTCATCTTTAGGGACCGGTGTCTATATATCATTCAATCCATTAGCTTGTTAGGCCTACAATTTGATTCAGACCTAGGTAGACGTTTTTCTCCATCCAAAGTCAGTTCAGTTAGTTTTTCGTTAAGTTTTCTATTTTTGGTAAGTTTTGTCAGTCAGTTAAGTTAGTTCAGTTAAGTATTTAAAAATCAAAAATTAATTAAATATTATTCTAAGGTAGGTCTTGTCTAGGGTTAGTGATCTTTAGCGTTCTTACGTGTCCACGTGTTCGATACTTGGACTTCCTAAGTCTATACTACTTGCGATCGGTACACTTGCCGGTTGTGTGTGGTTTTAGGATTTTGGTTTTAATATTAAAGCTTAGTTGTGAGGGTCATTTAATAGGGTCATTAGACACACATCAAGTTTTTGGCGCCGTTGCCGGGGACATGGTTTTAGGCGTTCTGAGAGCAATCCGAGTTAGGACTTACCTTTTGTGCTACTTGTAATTATTTTTGTTTTATTTTGCTTATTTGTTAGAATAGTTTAGATAATCTTATTTCTAATTATAGTATTTATGCGACAGACTCGATCTCGTGGACCACCCGAACTGAAGCATTTCCCAAGCTAGAGAGAGAGATTCGTGAGAGACATCGTACCGTTTCACCCTCGTCCACTTCTTCATCCGTTACCCCGACGATAGGGATAGGATCATGGACGACATTCCACTGAGGAGGACAGTCGCGGAAAAGGCACGTCCGGCCAATGCTGGCGCGAGGTCCGGCCAATGCTGGCGCAAGATCCAGCATCGCACCACCCGCCGTTGGAGTTAACACGAACTGGCAGATTCCTTCGAATATTCTAAACACTATTTCCCATTCTGCTCAGTTCCATGGGTTGCTTCACGAGAACCCGCATTCTCATCTTACTCGCATCGTGCGTATTTGCGACACCTTCCATCTTGCCGGCGTATCCGAGGATGCTGTTAAGCTCCGCATATTTCCGTTCTCACTCGCTGATCAAGCGAGTTTGTGGCTCGAGTCCCTCCCACAGGGCTCCATAGCCACTTGGGCTGCCATGCAGACCCAATTTCTCAAGAAGTACGATCCTCCGGCTAAGGCCGCTCGTTTGTGTAATCAAATTCATTCTTTCCAGATGGAGGACACCGAGAGTTTATACAAGACATGGGAGCGTTTCAAGAATCTACTAGCGTTGTGCCCGAACCACGGCTTGCAGGATTGGGCGGTTGTCGAGAAGTTCTACAATGGAGTGACGTACGTGACGCAAAACATTCTCGACACGGCTGCGGGAGGAAATTTGCTGACGACTAAGGACCCGGATGAGTGCATCGCGTTATTTAATGGGTTAGCCATGAGTGGATACCAGAGACCACCCGCCAAGGGTGACAAGACCGTCGATTCGATTTCACATGGCATGCATTATGTGGACACGAACACCGCACTGACGGCACAGGTCAAGGCGTTAGCGAAGATTATGAAGGACATGCAGACGAAGAGCAAGTTGTGTGAGATTTGTCGAGGAGGGCATGATACCGTTCAGTGCCCAATCAGTTCGCAGGAGGAGGCCGTAGACTTCATAGGAAATCCAAACCGAAATCCTAATTCTTTCAATTCTTATAATTCGGGATGGAGAGGCAATCAGAACTCGAACTGGAGGAGCGGCAATCAGTCAGGTCTTCAGCAATGCCAGAGTTTATTTCAGGATGCCGGCGAGGGAACGAGTAGTGGGGAGAAGATGCCCACTTTAGAGGAGATGATGACGCAGCAGACGCAGATGTTGTCGCAGCTTATGGCGCGTGAGGATTCCCGACACAAGGAGACGCAGGAGAAGTTACGCGAGCACGAGCAGTTCATGAGGAATCAGGGAGTGTCTATTCAGAGTCTCGAGCGGCAAATGGGAGAGATAGCGAGTCGGTTGAATGAGAGGCCGCAGGGTACACTACCGAGTAACACCGAGCAGAACTCGAAGGGATTCATGAAGGCTATGACGACGAGGAGTGGTGCAGGGGCACGAGATGAGCCCATGATTCAGCAGAAATCTAGAGGAGGAGTTGTCGAGGAGCCTGCAGTCGATGGAGAGGATCAGGTGGATGAGGAGATTCAGATGTAGTCTCTGCCGGCCCAGGTGCATCAAAGGAGCATCCCAGGGAGTTCAGCACAGGCCGAGAGACAGCAATCACCGAACGACCCACCGAGAGTTTACAAACCCCGATTGCCTTACCCCGGGAGAGTCCGTAGGGATAGAGATGAGGAGCAGAACTCCAAATTCCTTGATCTTCTGAAGCAGCTTTACCTTAATATCCCATTCTTTGAGGCACTCACTCAGATGCCTAAACACGCGAAGTTCCTTAAGGATATTCTCTCGAACAAGGAGAAGTTAGCTGAGGTAGCTTCCACTCCTTTGAGTGCTAATTGTTCTGCTATCTTACAGAGGAAGTTACCAGAGAAGAGGGCCGATCCAGGGAGTTTCACAATTCCCTGCACCTTGAGTGATAATACATTGGTTCATGCGCTGGCTGATCTTGGTGCCAGTATTAACCTCATGCCATATTCTATGTATCGCAAGCTGGGTTTAGGCGAACCGAGACCTACGAGGATGAGTATCCAGCTTGCTGATCGTTCCGTGAAGTATCCGCGTGGGATTGTTGAGAACATGCTCATTCGCATTGGTAAGTTCATCTTCCCGGTGGACTTCGTTATTCTTGACATGAATGAGGATGATAATGTTCCACTTATTCTGGGCCGACCTTTTCTTGCCACCGCACATGCGTTGATTGATGTTCGCGATGGCAAACTGATCCTTCGAGTCGGGGATGAGAACGTCACGTTTGACGTTCGACAGTCACTTAAGCATCCCAAATCGACTGATGACTCCCTATGCTTCATTGATACGATCATGACTCATGTGGGGGAGTTTTCCAGTAACCCCGGTGGAGGCCCCGCCTCAAACACACATATCCTAGATAGGGAGACCCCGGGGGTTGAGATGGTCGCCTTGACTGAACACCCTCCTGATGTTGACATTGAGTCGTCTTCCTTCGATTCTGAGTTATCTACCGAAGATCATCATGATCATCAGTTGCTTGAGTTGGAGGAGTTACGGGACCGTACTTACGCGCAGTCAGATTGTTATAAGCAGCAGGTGAAGGAACTGCAAGATCGTAAGTTAGAGGGTATTGACCAGTTTAAGTGTGGGGATATGGTCGTATGGTATAATTCCTGGTTGAGGTTATTCCCGGGAAAGTTGAGATCCCGTTGGTCAGGTCCGTTTATTATTACTGAGGTTTTCCCGGATGGCACTATTGAGATTAAGGACAAAGGCGGAACATTTATGGTGAACGGTGATAGACTGATGCACTACATTGGCGAGCCGATGACTGATCAGACGGTCGAGGTATTCTACCTTGACCCACTCTATGAGATATAGACGTGATGGATGCCCCACTCGGGAGACTGCCCGAGTTGTAGAGTTTGTATTTCTGTATTTGTGTGTGCTATCTGTTTTATTTGTTTTATCTATTTGAAAAAAAAATTATAAAAACCAAAAACACAAAAATATGTTTATTTGTTTATGTTTTTGTTTTCCGTGTTGTACGCCGCTACATGCGAGCGATTTTGAGTTTTGCAGGTTATATTATGCATATAGTAGCTATGGTGGCGTCTTGGAACAGGTTCTCCCGAGGTTGCGGCCGCGAAGGAAATGCTATACGGTCGTTTGGATACTACTCATCTGTTGAAGATTCTGCACACAAACCAGGGGAGTAACCCGTTCTTTGTTTTTACTCTTGTATACTTTATTTTTATTTTCCGTTTTATTTTTATTTTATTTTATTTCTTTTCCTTGTACTCATCGAGGACGATTTCGTTCTAAGTGTGGGGATGGGGTTTATTTTACTTAGTTGTAGAAAAATTTTTGAAAAAAATAATAAAAAAATAAAAATAAAATAAAATAAATAAATAAAATAAAAATTTGAAAAATTTTAAAAAATAGTCCCTTGAAATATGGTAACCGAACGGTTTAGACTCAGTAATCGTGTGTCGGTAGGCTCAGCCTTTGAGAATGAAAGGGCGGTTTGGTTGTTGACCTAATTGAACCTATTAAATGGCCTGACTATAGTGGGAAACATCTTAGGGGTTTTGTTTGTTTAACTAAGCTCGTGACAGGACTGGAATGAAAAGCCGGGTCATACTCAAGCCTCGAGTCACATGATCGTCTGTATATTATTTGTATAATCTTTTGTATATGTGTCTATTCCTGTGAAGCTCCGTACTTTGTTGCGCGGTGGCGCAGACCTGAACGTTGATGCAAGCAGAAGACAGTTTTGCTCGGCCCTCTGTTGCGCGGTGGCGCAGATCTGAGCCTTGATGCATTTCTGTAGTTTCGTCCAGCATGGTATATATAAAAAAATAAAAAAATAAATAAATAAAAATAATAAAAATGCAAAAAGCCAAATAGCAGAAAGAAAAAAAAATATTTTAAATCAAAACCACCATGAAGGAAACTACTGTCGGTCGATCTTGACCAAGCTAGAGTTTATAGGTTGTATTTGAGTTGAAATGTTTTAATCATGTGGCAAAAGGTTTAAGTCAAGTTGGGGTGGCTCGGCCCGGTAAAACCATAATGGAATTGGTGAAGTGGCAGCAAGGCTTTTAGGTGTGGGTTCCACTTAGTCATACAAATTAATAGAATCGTCACACCTTATTTGCCTCGGTAAGTATTAGGGGCATGGGTTTAAAGTGGACAGCAATACCGACAATCGACCTGATCTAGCTTATTAGGTGAAAATTGGAAGGGGTAACGGGTCACTTGTTATAATACTTTAAAAAGAGAAAAAAATATTAATAATAATAGTAAATAAATAAAACCAAGAGTTGTCGGTTGAACTCGGGTTTGATCCTGTGTAGTATTCTTTTTCAGGGACGAAAAAGTCTTACGTGTGGGGATATTTGATGTGTTGTAAAACACACGAATTTTCCGCACCTTTTATCTACGTAATATATTAAGTGTGGGGATATTTGATGTGTTGTAAGAGGAACTAAGGATGACCGGAAGAACCATGCTCGAGACGTTAGGTGTTATATTGCTGATAGAGATGCTCAAATGGTTATCAATAAGCTCAAAAGTAACACCCTCCACTTTAATAACTATTTTTTTGAGCACTTTGCGGAGAATGGTGAACTACAAGCAATGTTTTGGGCTGACGATATATCCCGACGCAACTACAAGTTGTTTGGTAATGTCTTAGCTTTTAATGCTACGTACCACACTAACATGTAGTCATAGTCATTTACACATTACTAATACGTTACGCTACTTTTGTAACTAATATTTTATTCTTTTTAATTTAGGTACTCAATGATTTTAACCCTTCACGTGTAACAACTCGGTTTTCCGCGTACTGATTCAAACCCGTTACTCGACCCATTTTATATTCGGGAAATTTAAACAACGAAAACTAATCACGTTTATCGAGGAATTTCTATACAATTTATATTTATTTATTATATCTATTTAATATATATATAACTTTGGAAAATATACAATTATAGCCCAAAAATATATTTTAATCCTTACTTGTTTCCACCACAATTCTCGAGGGACTAAAGTGCAATTTTAACATATATCCTTGATAACCCATTTACCCAGACCCGAAACCCATGACCTGTAACCTAATCCGCGACCTGTTTAGATTGCTTGAACCATAATTTTCGTTCTAAATTAAGAATTGGATTGTGTTTGTGATTTCCCGTAACATTATCGGCTTAAACAACCCAGTTAATTTAGAAACAAGATCCCATATAACGCGTAATTGATATATTTATGAACCGACTTAACCTAGAATCAAATATATATCCTAGGGTTAATCATAATTCAATTAATATTGTCTGCACACCTCTAAGACCAGCGCCAATCAAACCCTTATGATTAATTGGATTATCAAAGTCGCGTTATACCTGTTCGTCGTCTTCCCTTGCCGGCCTTATTAACTTGCAATCGACCTCTGTTTAATGAAAGAGCATGATAAGGATCTAGATCTTGTGATTAAAACGATGCATTCGTCATTAGGTATGCGATTAGGCTATATTACTTTAAGTGTGTGTGGTGTGTGTATTGAGAGGATATTTTGGTAGAGTAACGAGAGAGAAATCGGATAATAAGAACTATTACAATATAATAGATTACAGGGGGTATAAATAGAAGATGACCATTCGTTAGGATAAGCTTAACGAATAGGTCATTCGTTACAATTACATAACGAATAAACAAACTTATTCGTTAATACATTAAAGATAGCGAATAGCCTTCATTCGTTATGTTCCATTCGTTAAACTGGGTTAACGAATGGGACTTACATTAATACGAATGTGACCCATTCGTTACGGAGTAACGAATGTGTCTTACAATTAGGCGAATGGCATAATTACATTAAAACCTCTATAATAATAAACTATTACATTAATATCCTGATAAAGACCGAGACGTACAAAACACGTATCAACAAACTCCCCCTCGTCTCGAGCTCTTTATCTTCATCTCTGGAACATCTTTGTCTTCCAGTCCACACAACTGTGAATCTTGTATGCATAACAGACACGAACCACTTTCTGGAATTGCATAGCAAGTTCAGAGTCACATACGTTAGCAAATCTGATCTGACTTGTAAATAAGGCATCGTTATCAGACTTAGATAAGTTAACCAACCACATTGGATCAATAACACGTATGGTTTTTGTGTTTGACCCAGAGCCATATACAATAACCGCTTCACCTGTATGATTGTCATAATACCAGTAATTAAACGAGGTGAACAGACTCTGAGGGAATGTCTTCATGGGGGCCCTCTTCGTTGTCTTTGGCGGCTTCACTTGTAGAATCATTTTCCTCCAGCCAGTGCGGGGATCAATCTCATCAATATACTTGTGAGTCGGCACCTGCGGCTTGAAGAACTTGAAACCATAATGGGTGTCATGCAATAGATGAGTATAGAACCACCCAGCCCACTGATCATCTCCTCGATTCACGAACGGTCTATTGGCTAGTGTTCTAACGTCACACCTTGGCATAGATAAAATATCGTGTGGGCGTTTGAAGTAATAAATACCGTGCTCCCACTTTACGATATATAATTTAAGCTCATAATCAAACTGCCATGCAATCAAATCACCCTTCACATCTTTCGCCGGCTTGTACTTTTTCATCTGGTATGCCGATGCTCTAGCCTTTGCCAATTTGACTTCCTCTCGTTCATGGTAACGAAAGGTCTCGATCATCTTGTTCATCTTCTTTACATTATGCTCGAACATACCATCCAAAGCACGTTTGCGCTTTTTATCAGTCGCCGAGAAGTGACTTGTCTCTGCAGCTTTATTCCATCTTTCTCTCTCTTCTTGTCATCAGCGTTATGCTGCGTCAAAATGTTCTGTAGTGAAGAAAGGAATACCTGAATCGTTGTTGTTTTTATCGGTGTAGAACTCATGATACTCTTCAGCAGTAACGTCTTCTACCTCCACCTCTTCATAATCAGGTACATTCCCACGAGGAATACCTGTATTCGTACTTTCTTTAATCTCCACATCCATATTAACACTATTACCCAACTCCTCAACCTCATCTTCGTTTAGATCCAGAAGCAAGGCTATTTGTTCTTTTGTTAATGAATGATCAACAAATTCGCCTTCTTCGATCTCATCTGCGTTTACCATACTGTACACAATTCCGTCCATACCCACAAACAGAAGCATATTAGCCGGAATAACATCAATTGTTTTGGCTGTCGTGTAATCTTTGTATGGAACAATCTGTAGATTACTTGCTTCAGATCCACCACCAGTACCAGAATCAGTCTTATTACCTACCGACGACGCAGAACTACCGCCCGGTTGCTGATCTACACCTCTCGTTCCATTCTGCTCATCCTCATCATTCTTTAATTTCTTCAACTCGTCATCTTTACAAGTGAGCTGGAGGATAATTTCCTCTTGTTTTTCCAATCTACCCCCCTGAGCAGCAACAAGGGCTCTAAGTTCCCGGTTTTCTCGTTGAGTAAACTGAATATGTCGTAACAAATTTCTTTGTGCTAACTCATGGGCAGCTCTGTCAGCTTGCATTTGAGTCTGTTGAAGATGTAACAGATTCATCATATGAAACCACTGAGTTTGAAGATTCATACCAAAGAAGTTTGGATGAACTAGTTGCAAGGGACCCTGAGGACGAGTAAATGTTATAAATGAGTGCTCAGGTCTCGGTAGTTGTGTAGGTGTAACAGGAGTCTCTGGAGTAGTAGGCTGTGACATAGGCATACGAGCCAACACTGTTTGTAATACGTCTCCAAAATAAGGATCAGACCTCACAGTAGTAACCAAGGTCATAGACGGAGGCATTGGAGAGGTAGGCATTTGTACAGGAGTCGGAGAACGAGTAAAATCTGGAACTGGAGTTGGAGATCTTGGAATATTCTAAGGCACTGGAGAAGTAGGAATAGAAATAGATACTGGAGCAGGAACATAAGTAGAAGGCACAAATGGTTGACTAGGTATCTCTATACCTGAACCTCTTCTAACCCGTTGCTTCTTGGGTTTCTCCCCCTTTTCCACCATCGGTTCTTTACCTTTATGTTTACGTTGCTGAGCATAAGTTAATTCAGCTCGTGGTCCTAGACCACCATCACCACCATCATCTCTACCATTTCCACCATCACCACCTTCACGTTCAGAGTCGGAATCGTCATGAGCCCAACGATCATTAGGTGGTGCAACATAATCAATATTAGCAAGATGACCGATCAATCGCTTTAACTTTGGTCTATCTTGAAGACTTTGACCACGGTAAGATCTCAAGCGTATCATTGTCTCCTCATTCATATGATCAAGTTTCAACACATCGCTTTGATCTTTATCCAAATCCGGCACCAGATCATTGATCATCATTTGCTGAAATCTGGGATACATTAAAAACTTATGACGGCTCGTAATGTTTTCTTTCAGATGATAATAAACCAATTCCGAGAAGTTGAATGGTTTATTCAAAACAAGGGTAACAAAAGCTGATAGGAGCATTACTCGGCACTCGTCGAATCCACCCTTACATCCACCGAGACAATGAATCAACACGTGAAGCAAGTACTTGTATTGTTCACACAAGTTTGGTTTGTTATACATAGATCTGCCCAAATCCTTGTTATACTTAACTCGTCCAAATAACCCTCGAATCAATTCTCTATCAACTCGCATCTATCGTCAACAGTATCAAAGAATCCCAACGTATCTCGAATTACCCCAACATCAATCACAACTCTTTTATCTTGAATTACTGCCTCAATTTGATTTTCGGTCTCATTGTATCTAGAAGTATCCATAAATCTCGGATAATCTTCTGATATACAACCATACGAGTCGAGATAGCCTTGTAAATTCTCGAGCGTGTCAAGAAGCTAATCATACCCCCGAATATCGGAGAGTCTTCAAAGTTCAGCTCAAGATAGGCATAAATGTTGTGGCGTTTGTTCCATGATAGCATCATAGGAGCTTGTTTAGGTTCTGGATTATCTGCAGGTTGTTGCTCGGGAACAGGGTTTTGAATATTCTCGTATGCCATTACGGTTAAAACAAGGAAACATTAGTAAAATACCCGAATATATCTCATTCGTTAGACATTCGTTATGAATTAACTGTTTACATTCGTTACACATAACAAATCAAACTTATACATTAAATGAATCAATTCAGTTTCGTTACACTCATCCGTTATCAAATCCTTTTGTTTTGACGAATCAACTTTGATTCGTTATAAAGATTTAACTATCCATTCGTTACTTTAGCTAATCAGATAGTTATTCGTTAACAAATTAACGAATCTGACTATCATTCGTTATACTGATAACGAATCTGAATTCATTCGTTATGACTATAACGAATCTGACTTAAATAATCAATTTGACTAACCAGTGTCAATTTTCATTTGATTTTGACTAATCAAAGTAAAACACGATGAAGATTATTGACGAAACCATCGATTTCTTATCACATTTCACAATTAATCATAACAATGATAATCAATAATCAATTTAAAGCACCAATTATAGATCATCTGTTTGAAAATCGATTCGATTATATGGTTTCATTGATGTTAACTGTGCGACTAACATGTACTAAGTAATTCAATCAGTTAACCCTCAAATATCCGACGAAATTTTATGCTTATCATATTAGTGTGATCGTCATTACCTGTTGAACAAGAAGATGTCAGTGAATTGATCTGATAAGCAAGTATGAGATTTTAAAGAAAATTTGCAAGATTACGTTTAGGCAGATAGTGAAATAGGAAATGGCGAATAATTTCACACAATCCGAGGTCATTCGTTCAATTTTGAACTAACAAATGGCCTCATTCGTTATTTATTTAAACCTGATTCGTTTAAAGTTTTAAACGAATAGGATTCACATTCGTTAAAACTTTAACGAATAATAACTTAACTCTCTCATTCGTTAAAATGTATAACAAATAGAGTCATTCGTTAAATTCTTAACGAATAATACATTAAAATCATTCCATTCGTTAACGTGGTTAAGCGAATGTCTTCCATTCGTTATGCACAACGGAAGCGAATGTCTTGATAACGAATGAGAAACTCATTCGTTATGGTTAAATAACGAAAGGCTTTACATTCGTTATACTCATTAACGAACCACCAATACTCCTTAACGAATAAGAATCAATCTCATTAATGAATTAAAAATTCATTAAAACCAATTAGGGTTTTAATCAATGAATTAAATAAACAATTAAATCCAATTAGGGTGTTAATTGCATACATTAAAATACCCGATCAACCAAGGATCGGTAATGTTTAACTTAAACGGATTTTTACGTTAAAAGCAATTGATACCTATTGAAAATTACGTTAAGCACGATTAACTTAAATATTCGGGGTAAAACTTCTCTTCTTTTTGTTTTGATTTATTCGCCAGCTCGGTAAATCGAAAAATAACGCAAAAAATTAAAATCTTTTTGTACTTTTGAAAGATTTTTCTACTAACAAACAACGTAATACAATAAAACTATACTAATAAAGCTGTACATATTTTTGTGAGTCGAGCAGGGAATCATATTGTCCAAAATTTCCATCCATCACAGTTTTATTTTTAGTTTTATTTTCAGTTTTAATTATGACTGGTGTTAAGTCGATTATTGGTATTGTTGTCCACTTAAATCTTCGAACAAATTTTTCAGAACTTTCAGTGATATTGTTAATTGGTTCAATTAAGCATAATTATTGGATAGAATTAGTTCAAATCTTGATTCAAGCGTAGTTTGATTTTATCTAAATCACCCCAACTTGACTTAAACCTTAGAACCAATTTGATGAAAAATAATGATTTTTAAGTGATCATAGTTCGTAATCCCCACTACAAGATATACCCCCGTTATCAAGCAATACCCTAAGGTCCGTTCTCATGGATGAGTATGCACGATTTCATCTGTCGGTTTACAGACATTGTGTCTCTTGTGGTCCGTTTCTTAATGGTAATGAGACGCGAGCAAGGGGACAATGTATGACTCATAGCGTGGTTTGATCAAGTCTGTGATTCATTTTTGTACACAAATTACTTTTTGCGATCAAGTTTAGAGACTTAAGCAGTTACACTGCGGGTTCGCTTTTACAAGCATTTTTAATATTCATCGAAATGAATACCAGTTGTAAAACCGCATAAAGACCCAATGAAATCCGAAACATGAAAGCATCCCATCAATACAGGATTTAAGGCCACAAGACCATACATCGTTGAAGTGTTAACCACCAACTAGATACTTTTTGTTAAAATTGTTTTCAAATTGATTAGAAGGTCTGAGCATGACCGGTTTATTACATTTCTGCCATCATCATCAAGACCTTTTATAGAACCAATATCCCTTCTTATTCATCAATTTTATGTTTATATCACTTACTAGCCCATACTTGTTTGTCGAAAGACCTACCAATACATCAATGCAATTAAGCACACAGTGTTTTATTACTTACTTTTTACTGGACTTCGGAGCAAATGACCAATGTACGATCATTTTCCCTTTTTGCTTCTAAACTCATTTTGAGGAGCATTTTTCATTGTTTTTGGATTTTTCAATATTTAAATGTTTTTGGAGTTTTTAATTTTCTCTGTACAAACTGAAAACACAATATTTTTGGATTTTATATTTTCTCCCCCTAAAAACAACAAAAATTGAACTAAAACAAGAAAAAAAAATGATTTAACCAAGATTTTGAATATCTTTCAAAGCTTTTAAGTCATTTATACCCAGCAAATATTTAAAACGTGTTTTGTCAAACGCTTTGGTATAAAGGTCAGCCTTTTGAAAATCCGTGTGAATTTTATCAATTGAAATTAATTTCTTTTCAAAACAATCACGTATAAAGTGATAACGGATTTCAATGTATTTGGTTTTCGAATGGTGAACCGGATTTTTGGTGATAGATATAGCGGCCGAATTATCAATAAAGATAGGAGTAGTAAGAAACTTCAAACCATAATCCCGCAAGTGTTGCTGGATCCAGAGAACTTGTGAACAGCAACTCGAGGCCGCCACATACTCCGCTTCGGCTGTAGAAGTTGAGACCGTTGTCTGCTTCTTACATTGCCAGGAAGCAAGCCGGTTTCCTAAGAACTGACAACATGCTGTTGTAGACTTGAAATTGATCTTGCATCCTCCATAGTCCGAATCAGTAAAAACGGTGAGATTAAACTTATCGTCCTTGGGGTACCACAACCCGATGTCTGGATTTCCCCTCAGATAATGTAAGATTCGCTTTACTACCTCCAGGTGAGTCACTCGGGGAGTCGATTGGTACCTAGCACACAAACAAACAGCAAACATGAAATCAGGTCGAGATGCAGTCAAATACATAAGAGATCCGATCATAGCTCTATACAATGTTGGATCTACGGTATTCTCTAATTCATCCGGTGATAAATTGTGACCTACTAGAAGAGGTGTCGAGGGAATTTTCCCGTCGGATATCTTGAATCGGCTCAAGAGGTCGTTCATGTATTTGGTCTGATGGATAAAGATCTCGGAATCAGACTGGTGAACTTGCAATCCTAAGAAAAAGTTCATCTCTCCCATCGAGCTCTTCTCGAATTTGGTTTGCATCGTCTTCTCAAAATCTTTGCACAAGCTGTCGTTCGTCGAACCAAAATTTATGTCGTCCACGTAGATCATCACCCATGTTCTTATAAAATAAAGTACAATCCACAGTTCCCCTCGTGAATCAACGTTCAATCAGATGGTCAGCCAACGTGCTGTACCAGGCTCTCGGGGCCTGATGTAAACCATAAAGAGCCTCGTTTTATCGATAAACACGCTCTGGAAAGTCTGGATCCTCGAAACCGGGAGGCTGCTTCACGTAGACTTCTTCATGAATAGCTCCGTTTAAGAACGCCGACTTCATATCCATTTGATAAACCTTGAAATTTTTATAGGCCGCATAGGCAAGAAAAATACGTATAGCCTCCAGTCGTGCCACAGGAGCATATACTTTAGTGTAATCTATGCCTTCTTGTTTATTGTAACAAAGAACGACCAATCATGCCTTATTTCTCACGATTACCCCGCGTTCGTCCTTTTTGCACTTAAAAACCCATTTAGTCGGAATTGCCTTTTTCACACGGTCGGGTTTATCAATTAAGTCCCATACACCTAGTCGAATAAACTGTTGTAGCTCCTCCTGCATTGCCTCCACCCAAGATGGTTCCTTGAGTGCCATCGTGACACTTGCCGGTTCGATCTGTGATAGAAAGCAGGTGTATTGTGCAATACTAAGAATACCCGAAGAGTGCAAATCCGCATAAGCACAAACTATCGAATTCTCAGTAGGAGATAAGTTACACTCAACTTGTTCATCACATACATTAGCTAATTGGTGTCTTGTATGAACCCCGTCATGCACATCACCAATTATCTGTTCCTGCGGATGATTAGCATGAATTCTTAAAGAAGGATTAGCAGGTACAGATACGTTATCACCCAGATTGGTGATATTTTCCTCTGCCGTGTCTAAAGAGACAGTTGGAGAGTCATCATCAATTAGAATAGGCTCGTTTGTGTCTGTAGCTTCCTCTAATGGACCTGACGATGAATCAACAAAATCAGCTTCATTGGAAGACTCAGAAACATCATTCGATGTCTCTGATACGTTAGGAGAGTCATTCACATCAACATACGAAGAACAAGGAATTGGAAGACATTGTTCTTCCAAATAAGATCGAATAAAATCTTCAAATATGTCTTCAACGGTTGACATAAACGAATTAAATAAACCGTCGTAATCTAACATCCAATCGGGATCCTTGCCTGTAGGTGGAGTGGTATAGCTTTGACAATCAACATGGTTCCACTCTTCCACACAACCCGAAGAGATATTGAAGATTCACTTCTTCGTAGAATTGTATCCCAAGAAATAACCCTCAAATGCCTTTTCTTCAAATTTACCGGCATCTCTCTTCAAAATAGTACAAGGACACCCAAATGGTTCCAAATACTTTAAATTCGGTTTACGGTTATTCAGAAGTTCATAACTTGTTTTCTTGAACTTCTTTACTGTTAGTACGCGATTTAGCGTGTAGCATGCTGTATTCACAGCTTCATTCCAGAACTGAACGGGAAGCTTAGAATCAGCAAGCATCGTTCTTGCAGCTTCGATCAACGTACGATTCTTTCTTTCAGATACACCGTTTTGTTGAGGAACATATGACGCACTGAATTCACGATGAATACCTTTCTGAATGCAAAAGAAATTCAATACATTATTCCTGAATTCCGTACCATTATCGCTTCGAATTCGTCTCACTTTCAGTTTGTAAAGTGGTTCTATCTTCGTGATAAGATTCTGAATCAATACAGGAGTCTGATCTTTAGATCCCATAAATAAAACCCAAGAGTATCGTGAAAAATCATCAGTCACGACCAAGCAATAAAAATCACCCGCGATGCTAGCATGATTCACAGGACCAAATAAATCCATATGAAGTCATTCTAGGGGTGTAATAATCGAATTAATCGATTTACATGGGTGTGACTTCTTCTTTTGTTTTCCCTTCTTGCAAGCGACGCAGTGATCATTCAACTTGAAGTTCTTAAGGGTTACACTATCTACCAAGTCATTTGAAACCAAATGATTCATTTTGCGCACATGGATGTGTCCCATACGTCGATGTCAAAGAATCGTATCTTTCTCCGTGGCTTTGGAGATAAAACGCGTTTCTGAAGGAGAAACGTTTGTATTAAAATTCATGTTAAGGACGTAAATATCATTCGATCGAGGTGATCTCATAACAACCATTTCTTCAGGAATTGTGTATCCCGGTTGAAGGATAACACATTCCTTGTCTGTGAAAACTGTGGTATATTGTTTATCACAAATTTGTGAAACACTCAAAAAATTATGATCCACTTTTTCACAATAATTTACTTTTTCAAATGTCACTTTCCCGTTTGAAACTTCTCCTTCCTTTGTAATCATCTCACCGTTGTTACCAGCAAATGCCACGTAACCCCCCTTGAATATCTTTGACATTGTTCAGAAGGTCTAGGTTGCCAGTGATATGCCTAGAACATCCACTATCCAAGATCCACTTGTGGCTTGACATAGATCCAAATGAACTCTGCACAAAAAGGTAAAGAGATTAGTTCAAAAAGGTAGCCAAGCCTCAGTCTTGGGCTCTCCCTTTGATATTTCGGAGAATCATTTCAAATTAAAACTGACATTCGAGACTTGAGAATAAGTGACAGGTTTCTTGGCTTTCTTCTTTAAGTACCCATCACGTATTCTTCCTGAAT
The DNA here is from genome assembly GCF_021521415.1 of Bidens hawaiensis. NCBI lineage: Eukaryota > Viridiplantae > Streptophyta > Magnoliopsida > Asterales > Asteraceae > Bidens > Bidens hawaiensis. The sequence goes on from NW_027494463.1 coordinate 168,744, forward strand.
CAGTGTTTTGACAAATAGGTTGAGCACGATCAATGAATTTGTTTGAAACATTATCATAATCAACCCGAACAACCTTCTTTGGATTGATATTTGAATACATTATGACACACTCATCAACTTGATTTCTTTTAAATTTTTAAACAAATCAGTCTTTCAAGTTGATGAGGGTTTGATATCATCTATCTTCGCTTTACATTTCTTTGAGACATGACTAGGTTCACCACATTTGAAACATAAACGAGAGTCTAAAGATTTTAATGGTGAAATACAGGTCTTATTTGGTAGCAAAGATTGATGAATATCAACTTTGGGTTTCTCAAATGTTAACCCCCCGCTGAAAGAATGAAAGCCCGCTCATATAGATTCTATTTCGTGCGCTTTGCTATACCGTCTTTGGAACTTCATATTTTAAACCCTTTTTGGTCTTATAGAATTTAAGATTTGTTGAATTTGAAGAATTCTCCAAACCTGATGATTTTACAAATTTTATAGGTTTAAACACATCATTTCTTGGTTTTTCTTGAACATTAACAGATTTTTATTGATAGAATTTTTGTTCAAGTTCGGTAACCTTTGATGTATCATCCTGATATATAGACTTTCAATCATTTTGGGTTTAAGAAGGTTCAAAGGAACTTCCTTGTCCAAAAAAAATTTGGATAAACCCTTTAACTTAAAAACTTTCCCATTCGAAGAAACAGATTGAGGGTTGACAAATTTCATCAACTCCTCATCAGTTACAGTCGGTTTATCTAACTTCTTTGATTTAGGAATTACATTATACTTTTTCGCTGAATTACCCAAAGACTTTGAGCCATAAACAACTTGCTCAAACTCTTCAGGTTCACAGAGAATGTGCTTGTCAACAGGTATATTCTTGTTTTTGACAATCTCATCTGGTTCAGACAACTCCTCGATAGAACCATCCAATTCATTTTTGGTAAAGACAGCTTTAATTTTGATATGAATCTGTTCTCCAGTAGTTTTGGTTGAATCAACATCCTCAGATTTAACAGTAGGCATTTCTAAGCATTTTTCTACATCGGGAATGCTACTGTAATCTTCCTTAAAAGGAGGAGGAATCTCGACATATCCTAACGCTGCTTTTCCATTTTTCTTATGAGCATGGTTTACTTCAATGATTTCATTTAAAAGAAACAAGGAATCTTGAAATTTTCCAAGTTTGTTTTTAAGTTCCATCATTTCATTTTCAAGTTTTGAAATACAGGTTCGGAGTCAAAGAATCTCCTGAAAATGTTGATCAACAACGATAATCTTACACTGAATCTCAGCTTTAAGATCATGATTGCTTTCAGACAGATTTTGAATCTTAAGTGTTGATTGTTCTAGTAATTTTGATTTCTGTCTATAGCATTCATTGATCATAAAATGATCTTTTGTGAGAGTAGTGTTCTGATTTAAAGCTATTTCAAGTTTGGCTTTGAGTACAGCACATTCAGAACACTCAATCACATCAAATGATGATTCAGATACATTAACATGAGGTTTAGGACATACCTCATCAATCTTAGCCATATAGGTATAAGATTCAACTTGATCAGGAATAGATTCAGTTTGAGATGACGAACTCTGATCAGTATCAGTTTCAGAGTCAGATGAATCACTTTCATTAGATATATTATCACTGCTTGCATCTTCGAACTTCTCAACTGGTTCAACAATAGCCATATTTGCTTGATTACCCGACAAACGTTGAGACCAGTCAACAACTTCATTTACCATAAGGGCTTGAGTTGCTGGAGACTTATCTTGTTCACTACCAGCTGAAGTCGTCTTACTCTTATCCCCACCAGATGAATTCTTTCCTGAAGATCTATCTGAATTGCGCGGCCCAGAATATTCTTTTCTTGGTTTATCGCATTCTTTGGCAAAATGACCAAAGTCCCTGCAATTGTAATATTTCACTTTCAGTTTATCAAATCCAACCCTCTTATTCAAAGTAGGAAGATCTTTCCCAGTTTGCTGCATAAATCTCTTGACTTTTCTGACAATCATAGCCATGTTCCACTTGAGATCCATTAACTCAAGATCATCAGGGTCGATTTGTTCATAGTCTTCCTCTGTGAATTCACTCGTGGCTATCTTGCTTCCAACAAGCTGTTCATACGAAGTCATGAAAGCATATAAAAATGCAAACTGTTGTTCAGCCTCTTGAAGGTTTACTTTAGGCAAGTTTGCAGCTGGAGCATTTGTACTTGCATTGGCTCCATTGGCCATAAAGCATACGTTAGGCAGAATGTTTACATTAGGAGTTTCTTCTTGAGCTTGAGCAAAGAACGCATTAATTGGAACAGGACTTGAAGAATGATTAGCTGGCATAGCTCCTCCATAAATTAAAGGATTTTGGTTTGAGGAATGCTGGTGTTGATTTTCCTTCAACGAATTTTGACATTTAATATCAAATTCCCTTCCTCAATCTTATTGATAAATTGTACAGCAGTAAGCTCGGTGTTTCGAAAGAAACCATTTTCTTTCAATACAAATAGGAAAGTCGAATATGATGGGGGCAAGGCATTCTTCAGCGTATCAATCTTGCCTGTTTCAGTTGGCTCAAGATTAACACTTGACATCTCCACAATCAGATGACTAAATCGGTTAATCATCTCTTCAACCGTCTCATTTTTCATCAAAATAAAATTTCTAAATTGAAATTTTATGAGAGTCTTCTTACTCTCGAGAGTATTCCCCAAACTTCTTGTTTTCCAAGTTGTGAACAATGATGAAAGATTTGTTCTGCTAAAGCCATCGTGAGAATCGAGTAAGCTTTTGTCTCACTTTCATAATCTTTCAGTTCTTGTGCTTCATACTGTTTGAATTCCTTCGGTGTCCAACCCATGTTGTCACTACCTACCAGAGGTGCCGCATACATGTCATCGAGAAAGCGCACGCTACAAGGATGTACAGATCCCAAATGAGCACGAAACCTCGGTTCCCACTGAGCAAAGTCTGATAGTTTTTGCAGTTTAGGACATTTCTTGTGACTGCCAATTTCTTTGTCCATAGTTAGCATCTGTTGCATTAAAGCATTCTGAGATGCTAATGCATAGTAAGAAACGTTTTGTGAAGCCATGAGTAAACAGTTGTTAAACTTCAAGGACCAAACTTGTTATTGTTTAAAACTTATGGTTACTGTTCACACGAATGTCAGAATAGTAACGAATGTGAATTGCGAATGAATGATATTCGTTAATGATTTACATGAATGAGCTGATTAACGAATGGATCGATATTCGTTATGAAGTGAAACGAAAGTGGATAACGAATGAGTATAGACGAATGAGTGTAGCGAATAAGGAATGACGAATGTGTATGCTTGAAACGAATAAGGAATCAGATTTAACGAATGTGATTTGAACAGCGAATGGTTAAGATTTTAATGAATAAGTAGTTAAGTTTTAATGAATGAGCAGTTCAAACGTAACGAATGGGCAGTTAAGACTTAACGAATCAGTCTTCATTGTAACGAATGAGTATTCAAATCTTCATCAGGTCTGAAATTCAAACCAAACTTCAAATCCGTCCAAATCTAACTTATTGTAAGACCCCGAATCCCGGGAATCCTACAGTTGGTATTCATACAAAACACTTGTAGAAATACTTAAACTTGAAAACAGTTCGTTTCATTAAAATAAGCATCTCAGAGTATAATTTAGCGGAAAACATAAATAATAAAATAAGTTCCCAAAACCCGGGAGTTATGCCCAAAACCAATTTAAATGTATTTAAATAAATGTTAAAAAGAAAACGTTTATTATTATTGAAACATCCGACTAAGCATGCCCTCCACCGTCCAAGTAGCTTCGTGTACGTCAAAACAGTAATGCATCCACATCCTAACCTGAAACTCACACTAACATGCACACAAAGTCAGCTTGAGCTGAGTGAGTTCAAGTTTTAATAAATAACATCAATCATAATAATCATAATAGTCATTCCCAAAGGTTTTAAACTATAAAAGGGATACATCAGTTAGGCCATCATCTTCGATAAATAATCATCCTTATGTATATATACATATACAAACCTACATATAAACATCTTTATAAGTGCAACCATATATATATAACATCCAAGTAATAACATCAGGGTCGAGCAAACGTACAACCCAAACACGTAACATCTCATCGACGTATGCAAACACAAAGTAGGCATACGCAACATCCGTAGTTGATACGACTACAACATCGCCAAATATAGGCCATACAATAATATATATATACATACTATAACATCCCAAGGCCTATCATATACTAGCAAGCCTATATAAAATAGTTTAAACGTTTCATCAAGTAAAATCACTTAGGTGTGCATGCTAGCCCGAAACTTAAAAGGAGTTAAAAGGGGCATCATGAACTCACCTGACAAAAGACACGTATTCACCACAAGCCAGATGATCCCTAAGTAATCCCAAGACTCAAACACCTGTCGATTTACATTCAATCAATACTAATGACATCAAGATGACTCGTTTACCCTACGAGACGTTCTAACGGGGTTCGGGTCACCTAAAGCCTCGAACTCATCAAACTAAATCACAACAGCCCCCGAGGCCTCACATTCACCAAAATGACCCTTAGACACTCCCGGGAATAAGGAATTCCCAAATTACCCCCGGAAGCACTAGGTGATGCCAATACGCGCGTTTAAGAGTCGATTAGACCATTAAAATCCAACTCAGCCCCGTGTGAACCCAACATGATAAAATCACAGCCAACAAGTCCACACGACGATACACGAGTCAAATGGGTTGGTAATTCGCAAGTACAACGCACCAACTACTCAATAAACGAAATTGCGCGTTGTACCGACCCGTTGGAGTAACCGACAACTAATTCAGCCCCATAACTTATAAAAATGATTTTTCAACAGCCCGTACATCAAACCAAGTGTCCCCGAGCTGAATTGGTCGTTAATCACTTCAACCCTTGCGTTAAACGCATCCAACTACAATTCTAGTCAACCGAACACAATTTTTCAAACGATAACTAGTTGACCAATCTAACGAACACCAATGAACACTATACTTAAGTATGATATACGGGACGTACCTAGGAAGATTTTGGTGCAAAAACTCGCTTCAAACAGCCCCGACAAGAACACAATTGAACATCCACCGGTTAAGCCTAAAACGAACTTATCGATCAATAACAAGTAAAACGTGCAGATTTTAGCATGCGAAGATGCATTTAATTACATAGGATAACCTTTGAAATAAATTATTAAATTTTTACCAGACTTTAATAAATGACTTAGGTTTATAAAATATTTTTATTATATTTTTCTAGTTGACACAAAAATTATAAAAATTCCTCCAACACAGCAAGGTACGTGCAGCTATTTCAGGGCGCAACAAAATGGTTTTATTTTTATAAAATTCATTACCGAACCAAATTAAACGATTCCAATTGGGTTTGATTCTTAACTTAAAATATTAAGTTGCAGAAGTGGAACCAACTGATTTGGACTTGTTGAAAAAGAGTTATTATGTCGGGAATACATACCAGAATCCGTCATCCCGCATCAGATTTGACACTTGATCTTATAAATTCATAAAAACCATTCAAATCTGGTCCAAAAATTACATATTATAGCTTTCTAGAAACTAGACTCAAAGTAGAACATCATGGAAACAAGAATAGATCAAAATCAATGGATTATCGTCACGTTACAGACCCTACAATAAACGTATACGAATCTGTCAGCAAACTGTTATCATCAAAACTCAACCCTAACGTGTTCGATAACGGGTTTAATGGTGAAAAAGACTTGCATGGATGTTAGACTAACCTTCAATTGAAGTTTTATGGCTTAATCTTGGCTGCACAAAAGAACATCGCAAGGGGGGGTTCTCTTGGCCGATCGGAGCTGAATGGGGGCTAGGGTTAGGATTTTCTATTTTTTTATGATATAAATAATATTTTACACACTAGCCCTTCAAATTTAAGGGATATGGCAACTTGGAAGGAAATATTAGATAACTTAACGTAACGAGAAGATGGTTGGGTCAACGAAAGATACCGGATAACTCCTGAGAAACATACATACTCTGCATGCTGAAAATCTTTAAACCGAAAAATTAGCGGGCGTTACACTTATTCACCATAAAACCTATATCAATCTGTTTGCAATTCGATTCGGAACCTCCCTATGTTCGTCCGAAATCACTAACTATTCAAACCAGACCTCAATTGACCAATTAATCAACTGCCATTAACCACACAATTCAAAACTCAATTCACTCGATATACCTATCCAATTCAACTCAATTCTGTCCTTAAATATCCATAATCATCCACAATTACCTTATATCTAATCCGAATTACATTTATATTCGTTCAAATACTGTTAAAATTGATGCTCTGTTTCACAAGAAAACAATCGAACTACAATACTGATCAATTCATAATGAAATTACTTCACTAATTGATGAATCGATACAATTAAACAACGAATAGCATCGAGGATCAGATCTGAGGCTCTGATACCACTTGAAAGAGCATGATAAGGATCTAGATCTTGTGATTACAACGATGCATTCGTCATTAGTTATGCGATTAGGCTATATTACTTTAAGTGTGTGAGGTGTGTGTATTGAGAGGATATTTTGGCAGAGTAACGAGAGAGAAATCGGATAATAAGAACTATTACATTAGAATAGATTACAGGGGGTATAAATAGAAGATGACCCCATTCGTTAAGATAAGCTTAACGAATAGGTCATATTACAATTACTGAACGAATAAACAAACGTATTGGTTAATACATTAAAGATAGCGAATAGCCTTCATTCGTTATGTTCCATTCGTTAAACTGGGTTAACAAATGGGACTTACATTAATACGAATATGACCCATTCGTGTGTCTTACAATTAGGCCAATGGCATAATTACATTAAAACCCCTCTAATAATAACAAACTATTACATTAATATCCTGATAAAGACCGAGATGTACAAAACATGCATCAACATTTAATCAATGATACAGGTAATAAATTTATGTGTAAGTTCGTCTTGAATTGCTGCTCAAAAGCGCTAACATTAATTAAATGAACATACAACGGATTGATCGATTGACAATTTAGGGTTGAGGATCAAATTGGTCTTAACTAAGTTTCGTATATAATAAATCGTTTATAGACTTTTATCAACTGACACACCAGCGCGTACGGCTGGCGTGTGTGTGTGTTCAAGTCCTGATGCCGGCCACTAGCGCGGGTTCGAGTTCCGACCAGTGATATTTTTTGGATATTTTTATTTTTAACTTGTTTATAATATATTATAATTAATATTTGATATTAAACAAACAATATTTTATTTACCCGACGTCATAAAGTTAGAAGTTTCGTGTTAATTAGTCTAATTACAAGTTTTTTTGTGTGTATGTGTGTGTATTTCTTACTAATAATAAACCATCACTATTTTATTAAACCCAACACTAATATTGAGGTTTCTTATTGTTGTAATATCTTTATAAAAATTGCTCATATTTATTATATATAAATATATATATATATATATAAATATATGTATTATTATTCGTTTTACAAAATTATCATAAACATTTTAATACATTTTTACCATCGGGTTTCATTAAAAATTCTAAAATATAAATTTTATGATAACTATATATTTAAACGTTTATCCTTATAGTATAACTCAATTCATATTTATTTTTAACTAATTAATTGTAAATTCAGTTACACGATAAACAATGATTCTCACAATTAAATGGTAATTAACAATATTGTTTTTTTTAAATAACAATAATCCATAGAGATCAATCGTTCAATCCATAATATACCCAATCATGAATATAATTCAAATCCTATGGAAATCCTAAGTTCGTTATACGTATTGTATATTTTATAATTCGCTCATAATATTATTTAATTAGGATTCTTGTCGATAATTCTCGAAGAGGGTGATTATCGTTTCTTGTCCTATTCATTCTCGTTTGGCTTACTCGATCAGGCGAGTTTGATCATTCTCCTTTTTATCTAATGTTTTCAAATGATTTGGGACATATGCGTACTTATTCATATTTTCTATCATATATATATATCTCAAACAATCACAAACATAATCATTGTGTGTTATATCAATTAAATGCTATTTGCTAACTGCTACTTGTTTAAGTGTGTTTATATTCTGTCAAGTCTTGGATTCTCATTAGTATGATCATATGCTCGTCTTAGTAACTGGAGCCCGATTCGCTTGGTGAAGATAAACCGACAATTTTAATCATTGTAATCAATGCCCGATTCGCTTGGCAAAGATTCATTGGCACACTAGCACGATTTGTTTATATACATGTTTTGTTATGATTTGATTGATTACTATCACATTGTTGGTTTGCGCATTTATCATTTATCATTTATCAATTATCTATCATATATATATATATTTATTATTTGTTGTGTCAAAATTGGTGATCATCTCACTCAACATGTGTTGTTGACAAAACTCCATTTTCTACGAATATGCAGGTTGCTTGAATTGAAGTATGGATATTTAGTCAAGACCATAGGTTACAATGAAGACGATCGTTAAATCGTGTTTATAATCATTTATTTGAATTGTTTTGTAACGTTTGTAAACGTATGTGTATATTTGAATTAAAATAATTAATTAGATATTGTCACATTTATATTATGATAGTATCTTCAAGCTGTGAGCAATCGGATCACGCCCCGACATTTCCGCCTTAGGTTGGGGTGTGACAGATTGGTATCAGAGCCGAAGGTTATAAGATAAGTCGTTAGAAATTGTCCTAGAAATATGCTTAGGACCCTATACGTGCTTATCTGAACTGCCTTATGTGCTATTAAAAATTATTTACAGCTTGCTTAGATTAATTATTTTATTGTTTATTTTATTTATGTATTGCACACAAACACGAATTCCGAGGTTACGCCTCACTTTCAAAATATTTTTAAATCCTCTTAATGTTAGTAGATTACCTTTTATTGTGGGAAATTCCTTAAGAATTCTCGTGTTTTGTTTTGTTATTTCACCTTGAAGCATGGGGGTATGACAAATGTTGTACAACCATAACTTTAAGTGGTACTCGTAATCGGCTAAACGATTGCGTGGTAAACATAACCGGCTAAACGGTTATACTTCCAAATTGGGTTTTTAAATTATTTTAAATGCTTAGTTGGGTGAAAAATACATGAAAATCCATGGGCAGTCCAACAATTCATTTCTTAAACCATTTTTCGATTTGATTTTTTGGGTTGGAACGTATCGTCCGGGGTGATTCCCGAGATACGCCAACTACTTATATTTGACTTGTTGATTCGATATTTAGTTGGGTCGGTTAAATGCCATGTAACGCTCATGGTCGAACAATTCCATTGATTCGATAATTCATTAATTAATTGGGTCCGTTAAATGCCATGTACACGCTTGTAAAACCCCGAATCCCGGGAATCCTACAGTTGGTATTCATCCAAAATACATACAAAAATACTTAAACTTAAAAGAGTTCATTCCATTAAAACAACCAATTCGGAGTATAATTCAACGAAAAACCATAATTAATAAAATAAGTTCCCGAAACCCGGGAATTATGCCAAAAACCAATTTAAATGTATTTGATAAAACTTTAAAAAGAAATGTTCAATATTTAAAACTTCCGTCTACGTATGCCCTTCACCGTCCAAGTAGCATCTTGCACGTCTAAGCGGTAATGCATCCTCCTCCTAACCTAAAACTCACACTAACATGCACACAAAGTCAGCTTGAGCTGAGTGAGTTCAAGTTTTAATAAATAACATCAATAATAATAATAATCATAATAGTCATCCCGGGAGTTTTAAAATAAACGGGATATAATAGTTAGGCCATCATCAACAATAAGTAATCTTCCTTATATATATGTATAAACATCATTATAATTATATATAAACATCCTTATAATTATATATAAACATCCTTAAAATTATATCCCTAAATATATATCATCCAAGTAATAACAAGCACACGTACAACCCAAACACGTAACATCTCATCCAACGTATGCAAACACGAAGTAGGCATACGTAAACATCCGTAGTCGACAACGACTACTAAACATCGCCAAATATTGGCCATACAATAATATACGTACAAACATACTTTCATCATACAATAATATCATCTCAAGGCCTACCCTATACAAGTAAGCCCATCCAAAATAATTTAAACAATTCATCAAGCAAAATCGCTTAGGTGTGCATGCTAGCCCAAAATCTTAAAAGAGTAAAAATGGGGCATCATGAACTCACCTGACACAAGGCACGAATTCACCACGAGCTAGAAAACCCTAAGTATCCCAAAACTCAAACACCTGTCGGTTTACATTCAAACATTACTAATGACATCGAAAGGACTCGTTTATCCTACGAGACGTTCTAACATGGTTTGAGTTACCTAAGGCCTCGAGCTCATCAAACTCAATCATAACAGCCCCCCCGAGACCTTACATACACCAACACGACCCTTAGATACTCCAGGGAATAAAGAATTCCCAAATTACCCCCGGAAGCACTAGGTGATACCATCACGCGCATTTAAGAGTGGATTAGGCAATTAACATCCAACTCAGCCCCGTGTGGACCCAATATGATAATTTCACAGCCAACAAGTCCACACGACGCTACACAAGTCAAATGGGTCGGTAACTCGAAAGTACAACGCACCAACTATTCAATAAACGCAAGTTAAATAGGTCGATGACTCATCCTCGCTGCATCAGAACACACCCAAACCCCTGGTAAGAGGCGTCAGAATAAACCACCAGATCGTCAGTGCCATTGAGTAACGCTAAATTCGGAGTATGCGTCAACCTGTTCTTTAATTCGAGAAAAGCCTCCTCCTGCTCGGTACCCCAAACGAACTTAACACTCTTCTTGGTCAACTTGGTCAATGATGAAGCAATTTTCGAAAAGTCAGGAATGAAGCGGCGGTAATACCCCGCCAAGCCCAGAAAACTACGAATTTCGGATGGAGACTTAGGAGATTCCCCTTCGTTTACGGCTTCCACCTTTGCAGGGTCAACCAAAATTACACTCGGGTTAATAACATGACCCAAGAACTGAACCTCGTGTAACCAAAAAGACCACTTAGAAAATTTCACACACAACTTGTTCTTTCCCAGTGCTTCCAAAACTTCCGTGAAATGACCGGCGTGATCGGATTCGCTTCTGGAGTACACAAGAATGTCATCGATGAACACAATAACCGAACGATCGAGCATCGGCCTACACACCCGGTTCATAAGATCCATGAACGCAGCCGGTGCGTTGGTCAAACCGAAAGACATCACGAGGAATTCATAATGCCCATAACGAGTGCAGAAGGCAGTCTTAGGGATATCTTCCTCACGAATTTTTAACTGATGATACCCGGACCTAAGGTCGATCTTCGAGAACCAACTAGCTCCTTGGAGCTGATCAAATAAGTCGTCGATCCTTGGGAGAGGGTACCGATTTTTAACAGGGAGTTTATTCAATTCACGGTAGACAATGCACATCCGCATGCTACCGACCTTCTTCTTAACGAATACGACCTGGGCACCCCAAGGTTAAATGCTCGGTCGAATGAAGCCCTTGTCGAGCAAGTCTTCCAATTGAGTCATAAGTTCTTTCATTTCTTCGGTGCTAGACGGTAAGGGGCTCGAGAAACGGGTTTGGCGCCCGGTACAAGGTCTATCTGAAACTCGACTTCACGATCCGGCGGCACATCAGACAAATCATCTGGAAATACATCCGGGAAATCCCGAACAAGAGGAACATCATCGACGGTAGCCACCTCTGTATTCACGTTAATAGCATACGCCAGATACGCCCCGCACCCCCGCTGCATCAACTTTCCCGCCTTAAGCATGGATATGATATGTGGCGTCGCACCATTCCGATCACCGAAGACCGTAATTTGGGTCCCATCTAGGGCCCTTAGACGTACAAGTTTCTGACCACAAACGATCTGAGCATCAACACTTGCTAGCCAATCCATCCTAATCACCACATCAAAACAACCCAGCGGCATCAAGTACAACCGCACCGAAAATCTATATCCAGACAACTCGATGGAACAACTCTGAATAGCCCTAGACACGGAAATGGACTTTCCTACGGCGACCTCAACCTCAAAAACATCGACTACGCGCTCGGGTGATTTATTCAACGAGGAACAGAAAGCGGTAGACACAAAACTTCTACTAGCACCCGAATCAAATAAGACCGATGCCTGTAATTCATCAAGTAAAAAGGTATCTGGGATAACATTACGATCCTACTTAGCTGAACAGTTGCACATACATTCTTGAAGGAGCGAGGAATTTAAGCGGTCAAGTACCAAGGAACCCAGAATGACAGCATGCTACGCCTCAGCCAAACAATTACACGCAAAGCGTTCGAGAAGATGGGAAAAGAACAGGAGCATTTAAGGAATGAGATGGACTTTAATGCTAACAACTCGAGAGTTAGCCACATCCTATCCCTACAAAGACGGAACCCTAACATAGTACGACACAAGTAGTATTTAGAACAGGGAAGGTAAGGGTAGACTTCTAATAATGTTGATCAGGTGTTATTAGTCGTTTACTTCACCGGACCGTCCAAAGCACCCCCTGCCCCTAACCACATTAGCATTCTATCTAACACTTAAACAATTAATCACATACTGGAACTTTAAAATTCAAAGGAACGACTAAACCATTTAAAGTTATCTCATGGCGTGCAGCTACTATCGATTGGCATACTAGTCTTTCTTTTATAGTTCGAGTCCAAGCATTAAGGGATGCTCGGATCCCTCGAACCATGGCATTGATACCAACTTGTAAGACCCCGAATCCCGGGAATCCTACAGTGGTATTCATCCAAAATACTTACAAAAATAATTAAACTTAAAACAGTTCATTCCATAAAAACAACCAATTCAGAGTATAATTCAGCGGAAAACCATAATTAATAAAATAAGTTCCCAAAACCCGAGAATTATGCCCAAAAACAATTTAAATGTATTTGATAAAACGTTAAAAAGAAATGTTCAATATTTAAAACTTCAGTCTACGTATGCCCTTCACCGTCCAAGAAGCATCGTGCATGTCCAAGCGGTAATTCATCCTCCTCCTAACCTGAAACTCACACTAACATGCACACAAAGTCAGCTTGAGCTAAGTGAGTTCAAGTTTTCATAAATAACATCAATAATAATAATCATAATAGTCATCCCGAGAGTTTTAAAATAAACGGTATATAACAGTTAGGCCAAATAAACGGGATATAATAGTTAGGCCATCATCAACAATAAGTAATCTTCCTTATATATATGTATAAACATCTTTATAATTATATATAAACATCCTTATAATTATATCCCTGCATATATATCATCCAAGTAATAACATTAGGGTCGAGCACACGTACAACACAAACACGTAACATCTCATTCAAGTAATAACATAAGGGTCGAGCACACGTACAACCCAAACACGTAACATCTCATCCAACATATGCAAACATGAAGTAGGCATACGTAAACATCCGTAGTCGATAACGACTACTAAACATCGCCAAATATTGGCTATACAATAATATACGTATAAACATACTTACATCATACAATAATATCATCTCAAGGCCTACTCTATACAAGTAAGCCCATCAAAAATAATTTAAACAATTCATCAAGCAAAATCGCTTAGGTGTGCATGCTAGCCCAAAATCTTAAAAGAGTTAAAAGGGGGCATCATGAACTCACCTGACACAAGGCACGAATTCACCACGAGCTTCAGAACCCTAAGTATCCTAAAACTCTAACACCTTTCGGTTTACATTCAAACATTACTAATGACATCGAAAGGACTCGTTTATCCTACAGGACGTTCTAACATGGTTCGAGTTACCTAAAGCCTCGACCTCATCAAACTCAATCATAACAGCCCCCCCCCCCCCCGAGACCTTACATACACCAACACGACTCTTAGATACTCCCGGGAATAAAGAATTCCAAAATTACCCCAGGAAGCACTAGGTGATACCATCACGCGCGTTTAAGAGTCGTTTAGGCAATTAACATCCAACTCAGCCCCGTGTGGACCCAATATGATAATTTCACAGCCAACAAATCTACACGACGCTACACGAGTCAAATGGGTCAGTAACTCGCAAGTACAACGCACCACCTATTCAATAAACGCAATTGCACGTTGTACCGACCCGTTTGAGTAACCGACAACCAATTCAACCCCTTAACTCATAAAAATGATTTTCAACAGCCCGTACATCAACTCAAGTTCACCCGAGCTGAATTGGTCGTTAATCACATCAACCCCCACGTTAAACGCAACAAACTACAATTCTAGTCAACCGAACACTAACATTCAAACTACAACTAGTTGACCAATCAAACGAACACCAACGAACATGATTTTTAAGTATGATATACTAGACATAGCTAGGAGTATTTTGGTGCAAAAACCTCAACCAAAACAGTCCCGAAAAGGTTAGAATTGACAGCCACCCGGTAAGCCTACAACACGCAATTTAACGATCAATTCGTGTGATATAAAGATCAATTAAGGTGTAAAAGACTTGGGGAATCGTAGAACTAACCTTCAATTGATGTTTTATGCTCAAACCTTGGCTGGAAAAAAGAAAATCCCGGGGGGGGGGGGGCTTCTGTGGTCCGATCGGCTGCTAGAATGGGGAGGGGGTTTGAGTTTTGTGTTTTGTGTTATAACATAAAAAGTTTCATTCTAGCCCCTCTAAGTTGAAGGACATAGCAACTTGAAAGGAAAATTAAATGATTTAACGTACTGGATGACGAGAAGGTTTTCGAGAAATGTCGGTTAAATCCCGAGAATTATACATAAATTACATGCTTAAATCTTTAAACCGAAAATTAACGGGCATTACAAGTCCACCCCCTTACAATGGGATTCGTCCCAGAATCCCGATGCGACAGGAACAACTGCGGATAAAGTTTCATCATCTCGTCTTCGAACTCCTAAGTAGCCTCGGAACCCCTACGGTGCCTCCACTGCACCTTCACTTGCCTAACCACCTTGTTCCTCAAACGCTTTTCTTGACGGTCAAGTATCGCAATAGGTTCTCCAACGTAGTTTAGTTTACTATCAAACTCAATGTCATCAAGAGGCACATGGGCCTCGTCATCTGCTAAACATTTCCTCAAATGGGACACGTGGAAAGTAGGATGAATCCCCGCGAGCTCATCGAGCAATTACAGTCTATACGCTACCTCACCAACACGGAATAATATACGGAACGAACCAATGAATCTTGGACTAAGCTTTCCCCCTCTTACGAAAACGAATAATACCCTTCCAAGGAGAAACTTTCAACATAACCCGATCACCAGCCTTAAACACAATAGGCCTCAACCTTTTGTCCGGCCTTCATAAAAGCCCTAATCTTATCGAGCTTCTCAGTCGTAGCCTCAACCACCTCCAAACTACCCAACTGTTTCTGACCAATGGAACCCCAACAGACTGGAGTCCTACACCTCTTACCATACAACATCTCAAACGGGCATCCTAATCGTGGCGTGCTAACTGTGATTAGAAGAGAACTCGGAAAACAATAAGTGACGATCCCTACTACCACCAAAATCAATAACACAAGCCGCAACATATCCTCAAGAGTCTGAATGGTCCTCTCGGATTGACCATCCGTCTGCGGGTGATAAGCGGTACTGATGAGAAGTTTGGTACCCATCTCCTCATAAACTTCTTCCAAAACCTGGAGGTAAAACACGTATCCCTATCCAAAACAATAGATACCGGCACCCCGTGCCTAGAAACGATCTCACGAATAAACACATCGGCCAGCTGCTCAGAACTAAAAGTCTCTCGAATCGGCAAGAAATGAGCGCACTTGGTCAGTCTATCAACGATTACCCTAATGTTGTCATAACTACCCCTAGGAGTACGAGCCAGTTTAGTCACAAACTCCATCGTAAGATGCTCCCACTTCCACTCAGGTATTTCCAAGGGTTGAAGTTTCCCGAAAGGCTTCTGGTGCCCGGCCTTAACTTGTAGACACGTCAAACACTTACTCATGTACTGAGCCACCTCATACTTCATCGCAGGCCACCAATAATTTTTCTTCAAGTCTTGGTACATCTTGGTTGCGCCCGGATGAATGGAATAGCGCGACTTGTGTGCCTCATCCAATATTTTACCCCTGAATCCCCCATACCTGGGTACCCATAAACGCCCATCCTTATACTTCACCCCATCACCGACGTCTTCCAACAATTTTTTTCTTGACCCCAAATACGCTCTGACATAATCCATTCCACCTATAAAGCTTTGTTCTAAACGTTGGCTATCTGCTTCAGAATATCGGGTTTAAGAATAAGCTGATAAGATTTCACACGGATAGGTTTTGGTCTCTCTTTCCGGCTCAACACGTCGGCTACCACGTTAGCCTCACCGGGGTGGTACATAATCTCCAGATCATAATCCTTAATCAACTCCAACCATCGACGCTGCCGCATATTCAGTTCCTTTTTGTTCGAAGAAATACTTTAGGCTCTTATGGTCGGTATAGATAACACAAGGGACAACGTATAAATAATGCCTCCACAACTTAAGTGAAAACACAACCGCCGCCAGCTCCAAATCGTGAGCATGATAGTTCGCCTCATGAGGATTTAACTGCCGTGAGACATACACGATGACTCGACCTCGCTACATCAGAACACACCCAAGCCCCTGGTAAGAGGTGTCAGAATAAACCTCCAGATCGTCAGTGCCATCGAGTAATGCTAAAATTAGAGCATGCGTCAACCTGTTCATTAATTCGAGAGAAGCCTCCTCCTGCTCGGTACCCCAAACGAACTTAACACTCTTCTTGGTCAACTTGGTCAATGATGAAGCAATTTTCCAAAAGTCAGGAATGAAGCGGCGGTAATACCCCGCCAATCCCAGAAAACTACAAATTTTGGATGGAGACTTAGGAGATTCCCCTTCGTTTACGGCTTCCACCTTTGCAGGGTCAACCAAAATTACACTCTGGTTAATAACATGACCCAAGAACTGAACCTCGCGTAACCAAAAAGAACACTTAGAAAATTTCGTATACAACTTGTTCTTTTGCAGTGCTTCCAAAACTTTCGTGAGATGACCGGCGTGATCGGATTCGCTTTTGGAGTACACAAGAATGTCGTCGATGAACACAATAACCGAACGATCGAGCATCGACCTACACACCCGGTTCATAAGATCCATGAACGTAGTCGGTGCGTTGGTCAAACCGAAAGACATCACGAGGAATTCATAATGGCCATAACGAGTGCAGAAGGCAGTCTTAGGGATATCTTCCTCACGAATTTTTAACTGATGATACCCGGACCTAAGGTCGATCTTCGAGAACCAACTAGCTCCTTGGAGCTGATCAAATAAGTCGTCGATCCTTGGGAGAGGATACCGATTTTTAACAGGGAGTTTATTCAATTCACGGTAGTCAATGCACATCCGCATGCTACCGTCCTTCTTCTTAACGAATAGGACCTGGGCACCCCAAGGTGAGAGGCTCGGTCGAATGAAGCCCTTGTCAAGCAAGTCTTCCAATTGAGTCATAAGTTTTTTCATTTCATTCGGTGTTAGACGGTAAGGGGCTCGAGCAACGGGTTTGGCGCCCGGTACAAGTTCTATCTGGAACTCGACCTCGCGATCCGGCGGAACATCTGACAAATCATCTGGAAATACATCCGGAAAATCCCGAACAAAAGGAACATCACTTACGGTAGCCACCTCGGTATTCACGTTTATAGCATACGCCAGATACGCCTCGCACCCCCGCTGCATCAACTTTCCCGCCTTAAGCATGGATATGATATGTGGCGTCGCACCATTCCGATCACCGAAGACTGTAATTTGGGTCCCATCCGGGGCCCTTAGACGTACAAGTTTCTGACCACAAACAATCTGAGCATCAACACTTGCTAGCCAATCCATCCCAAGCACCACATAAAAACAGCCCAGCGACATCAAGTACAACCGCACCGGAAATCTATATCCAGACAACTCGATGGAACAACTCTGAATAGCCCTAGACACGGAAACGGACTTTCCTACGGCGACCAAAACCTCAAACACATCGACTATGCGCTCGGTTGATTTATTCAACGAAGAACAGAAAGCGGTAGACACAAAACTTCTACTAGCACCTGAATCAAATAAGACCGATGCCTGTAATTCATCAAGTAAAAAGGTATCTGGGATAACATTACGCTCCTACTTAGCTGTACAGTTGCACATACATTCTTGAAGGAGCGAGGAATATAAGCGGTCAAGTACCAAGGAACCCAGAATGACAGCATGCTATGCCTCAGCTAAACATTTACACGCAAAGCGTTCGAGAAGATGGGAAAAGAACAGGGGAATTTAAGGAATGAGATGGACTTTAATGCTAACGACTCGAGAGTTAGCCACATCCTATCCCTACAAAGACGGAACCCTAACATAGTCCGACACAAGTAGTATTTAGAACATGGAAGGTAAGGGTAAACTTCTAATAATGTTGATCAAGTGTTATTAGTCGTTTACTTCACCGGCCCGTCCTAAGTACCCCCTGCCCCTAACCACATTAGCATTCTATCTAACACTTAAACAATTAATCACATACCGGAACTTTAAAATTCAAAGGAACGACTAAATAATTTAAAGTTACCTCTTGGCGAGCAGCTACTCGCGATGGGCATACTAGTCTTTCCCTTAAAGTTTGAGTCCAAGCATTCGGGGATGCTCGGATCCCTTGAACCATGGCTCTGATACCAACTTGTAAGACCCCGAATCCTGGGAATCCTACAGTTGGTATTCATCCAAAATACTTACAAAAATACTTAAACTTAAAACAGTTCGTTCCATTAAAACAACCAATTCAGAGTATAATTCTGCGAAAAACCATAATAAATAAAATAAGTTCCCAAAACCCGGGAATTATGCCCAAAACCAATTTAAATGTATTTGATAAAACTTTAAAAAGAAATGTTCAATATTTAAATCTTCCGTCTACGTATACCCTTCACCGTCCAAGTAGCATCGTGCACGTCCAAGCGGTAATGCATCCTCCTCCTAATCTGAAACTCACACTAACATGCACACAAAGTCAGCTTGAGCTGAGTGAGTTCAAGTGTTAATAAATAACATCAATAATAATAATCATAATAGTCATCCCGAGAGTTTTAAAATAAAGGGGATATAAAAGTTAGGCCAAATAAACGGGATATAACAGTTAGGCCATCATCAACAATAGTAATCTTCCTTATATATATTTATAAACATCTTTATAATTATATATAAACATCCTTATAATTATATATAAACATCCTTGTTGGGACTTATATTTTAGACCGACGCATCGAATTATTATAATTATGGGTGAAAAATAATTAATATTCTTGGTCTCAACCAAGGGTGGATGGCTTGAAGACCAAGACATGCTAGACTAGTATAAATAGATGTATTTGCTAATTTGTCTAGCATGAGTGTATTGTGTATTGTGTAAGATCTAGGGTTTATCTCTTTGAGTGAGCCGCCGCCTCCAGGATGAGCTCTCCTGGAGGTGGCTGATCTTTATTGTTTGTCTGAGTGCTATGTATGATAATCTTTTGATAAATGAAATTATACCGCCACTTCTTTATCTTTATGTTTCGATTGCATATATTTGTTCATTCAGTCTATTGTTCATTGTAATCGATTCAGGCTCTCTCCCAAACACCACTCATCCGTCCAAAACCCCCTTTCAAGAGCGAATAAGATTTGATCCCAGCTCAGATCCGAGCTCCTCCGTTAATAACGAACATTATTCACGCTTCCGCACCGGGGCTCGGTTCTCACAATCCTTATAATTATATCCCTACATATATATCATCCAGGTAATAACATCAGGAGCACACGTACAACCCAAACACGTAACATCTCATCCAAGTAATAACATCAGGGTCGAGCACACATACAACCCAAACACGTAACATCTCATCCAACGTATGCAAACATGAAGTAGCCATACGTAAACATCCGTAGTCAATAACGACTACAAAACATCTCCAAATATTGGCCATACAATAATATACGTACAAACATACGATAATATCATCTCAAGGCCTACCCTATACAAGTAAGCCCATCCAAAATAATTTAAACAATTCATCAAGCAAAATCGCTTAGGTGTGCATGCTAGCCCAAAATCTTAAAAGAGTAAAAAGGGGGCATCATGAACTCACCTGACATAAGGCACGAATTCACTACGAGCTAAACACCTGTCGGTTTACTTTCAAACATTACTAATGACATCTTAAGGACTCGTTTATCCTACGAGACGTTCTAACATGGTTCGAGTTACCTAAAGCCTAGACCTCATCAAATTCAATCATAACAGCCCCCCGGGACCATACATACTCCAACATAACCCTTAGATACTCCCGGGAATAAAGAATTCCCAAATTACCCCAGGAAGCACTTGGTGATACCATCACGCGCGTTTAAGAGCCGTTTAGGCAATTAACATCCAACTCAGCCCCGTGTGGACCCAATATGATAATTTCACAGCCAACAAGTCCACACGACGCTACACGAGTCAAATGGGTCGGTAACTCGCAAGTACAACACACCACCTATTCAATAAACGCAATTGCGCGTTGTACCGACCCGTTTGAGTAACCGACAACCAATTCAGCCCATAACTCATAAAAATGATTTTTCAACAGCCCGTACATCAACCCAAGTTCACCCGAGCTGAATTGGTCGTTAATCACATCAACCCCCACGTTAAACGCAACAAACTACAATTCTAGTCAACCGAACACTAACATTCAAACTACAACTAGTTGACCAATCAAACGAACACCAACGAACATGATTTCAATGTATGATATACTAGACATACCTAGGAGGATTTTGGTGCAAAAACCTCAACCAAAACAGTCCCGAAAAGGTTAGAATTGACAGCCACCCGGTAAGCCTACAACACGCAATTTAACGATCAATACGCGTGATATAAAGATCAATTAAGGTGTAAAAGACTTAGGGAATCGTAGAACTAACCTTCAATTGATGTTTTATGCTCAAACCTTGGCTGGAAAGAAGAAAATCGTAGGGGGGCTTCTTTGATCCGATCGGCTGCTAGAATGGAGAGGGGGGTTAGGGTTTTGTGTTTTGTGTTATAACATAAAAAGTTTCATTCTAGCCCCTCCAAGTTGAAGGACATGGCAACTTGAAAGGAAAATTAAATGATTTAACATACCGGGATGACGAGAAGGTTTCCGAGAAATGTCGGTTAAATCCCGAGAAGTATACATACCTTACATGCTTAAATCTTTAAACCGAAAATTAACGGGCGTTACAACGCTCATGGGCTGAACAACTCAATTGTTTATTACACCTTATTTGAATTAGGCCATTAAATTGCCATGGAATGCTCATGGGTGGCCGATTCACAAACTTTATGTTGTTTTATTTAGTTGGGCCATTCAAATTGCCATGGAAAGCTCATGGGAGGCCAACTCATTGAACATGTTTCGTTATTTTATTTGGGATCTCGAGCTACCATGGGAGGTCCATGGAAAGCCCAACCCAATAACATTTTACTTTTGATTTTTTTTAAACATTAGTTATTAAATTAAATATCTCAAGAAAATTATTCACATTATTTTAAATCACGACTCGTCCTTGAGTCATCACTTGCACAATTTTATTTAGGTACACTTCTCTATTATCTCACCTCAACTTATCCACACAACTTACCCATCATTTCATTAAAATTTCATCCTTGGTCCTCGTAGAATGTCTTCCATAGGAAATCATCGTAATCAACGCCGTTCACCTGCTTCTCGTGATTGTTGTTGACTACTAGAATCGACAAAGAGTTTGTTGTTATATTCCGTTAACCAAACGACCGCCAATCTCGATAAAACTAAAATACACCGAAGAAATCTTATACTAACTCATATCTGTTAAAATATTATTTAAATTATATTTTCTTATTTATATCCATATCCTCAAACTATAAATTTCTAAGTACATTTAAATCCTTATCCTCAACTTTAAACTATAATTATTTTATTATCTCTTGTGTTCCTCAATATCATGATGGTTTCCACAACTTATTTTCCACTTTATAAATCTTTATTATTAAAATTCGATTATTGTAAATTTTATTATTATTAAACTAAATTATGTATTCTCTAAATTTAATTTCCATTTTTAAATTAAAAATTTTCCATTAATTAATTTAATTTTTATTATTAAATTGACTTTTTGATTGAACCTTCACCGTAAATATTTCAACTCCCTACTTTCATTATTTTGAAAGTTTTGAACGTTTTAAATGATAAATTCATAGTTGTTATAATAGTCATGATGGTTCATGCATTTCTAACCTCGCATTTATCTCAATTTATTATATGCTTCACTTTAATTTAGAATTATTATTTACTCAAATTTCCATTATTGATAATTCAATTACTTACTTCCTAATATTTATAACAATTTTATGAAAAAGAAAAAATCCTCGAATTCCCAATTTAATCTAATTTAATTACCTTCTTTATATTTTATCTAATTTTAAAGATTTAATTGGAATAGGACTATCTTGGTGGTTCGGGAATATCTGTTTCCCAATTTAACTATTAACGATATACATTTTCGCATTATCATTAATATTTAAATTATTAACTATTATAATATTTTAAAATATCTTAATTGAATTAATCAAATCTTAAAATCATAAACTTGAAAAGCTATAACTTTATATTAACTTCTCTTTAAGTACGCAAATTAACCAAACTCGACTCATCAAAATTTTCGTTAATTATGTTTAAACTTATACTCTCGATCTTAAGAGCTTCATTCCTAAAGAATACGATCTTTAAGGAGTCCACATGCTATTAACTATTTTAAGATTTGTTATAAATTAAACATTTACGTATTTCATCCCCTAAATAAAATTCCTTTCATCAAGGTAGACTTATTAGAATCTTATACCTTTACCTCAATTTCCTTAGTCTCGATTATCACAATTCATAAATGATATTTATTTCATGAAATTTGTTTCTTTCATAAGCAAAAGATATTTTAGAACTTACCTTATTTTATTATTCGAACACGAATATTTATTAATTATCTTCTGAATTTACACTTAAATAATCAAAAGGTTTGTTCCTTTCAAAATGATGGTTTTAAATGTTATATAACCCAAATGATTAAACGAATTATGCAGACCATCCGACGATAAGAGTAATTATGGTCCGGAACATAATTATTTAAGTCCTCGCATGGAAATCATAATACATAAAATTGTGTGTCATGATTTAGAACCTAAGGTAGCTAGGGTGACGGTACAATAATGAGATGATAAGGACATGGTGGATACGCCACTGGTACATCCTACATATAAATGCCCTTATCGGATTGTCATATGAAGCGTGGCTTCGGTTATTATAAGTTCTATGTTATGATATTTTCGTTAAAAATATAATTGTTTTCAAAGCGATAATGTTGTGGTTTTCCTTAATTTCGGGACGAAATTCCCTAAAGTAGGTGAGTCTGTAACAACTCGGTTTTCCGTGTACTAATTCAAACCCATTACTCAACCCATTTTATATTCGGGAAATTTAAACAATGAAAAATAATCACGTTTATCGAGGAATTTCTATAGCATTTATATATATATATATATATATATATACATAACTTTGGAAAATTGTATAGCCCAAAAATATACTTTAATCCTTACTTGCTTCCACCACAATTCTCCAAGGACTAAATTGCAATTTTAACATATATCCTTAATAACCCATTTACCCAGACCCGAAACCCATGACCTGTAACCCAATCCGCGACCCGTCTAGATTGCTTGAACCACAATTTTCGTTCTAAATTAAGAATTGGATTGTGTTTGTGATTTGCCGTATCATTATCCGCCTAAACAATTTATGAACCGACTTAACCTAGAATCAAATATATATCCTAGGTTTGATCATAATTCAAGTAATCTCGTCTGCACACCCTTAAGACCAGCGCCAATCAAACCCCTATGATTAATTGGATTATCGACGTCTCATTATACCTGTTCGTCGTCTTCCCTTGCCGACCCTGTTAACTTGCAATCGACCTGTGTTTAATCAATGATACATGAAATAAATTATATGTGTAAGTTCATCTTGAATTGCTGCACAAAAGCGCTAACATTAATTGAATGAACATACAATGGATTGATCGATTGATAATTTAGGGTTCAGGATCAAATTGGTCTTAACTAAGTTTTGTATATAATAGACTGGTGTGTGTGTGTGTTCAAGTCCTAATGCTGGCCACTGGCGCAGGTTCAAGTCCCGACCAGTGATATTTTTTGGATATTTTTATTTTTAATTTGTTTATAATATATTATAATTAATATTTGATATTAAACAAACAATATTTTATTTACCCGACATCATAAAGTTAGAATTTTCGTGTCAATTAGTCTCGTTACAAGTTTTTGGGTGTGTGTGTATAATATATATATATATATATATATATATATATATATATTACTAATAATAAACCATCACTATTTTATTAAACCCGACACTAATATTGAGGTTTCTTGTTGTTGAAATTTATTTATAAAAATTGCTCATATTTATTATATATATACACACACACACACACGCATATATATATGTATTATTATTCGTTTTAAACAAAATTATAATAAACATATTAAACATGTTAATATATTTTTACCACCGGGTTTCGTTAAAGATTCTAAAATATAAATTTTATGATAACTATATATTTAAACATTTATCCTTATAGTATAACTCAATTCATATTTATTTAAACTAATTAATTGTAAATTCAATTACACGATAAACAATGATTCTCACAATTAAATGGTAATTAATAATATTGTTTTTTTTTAAATAACAATAATCCATATAGATCAATCGTTCAATCCATAACATACCCAATCATGAATATAATTCAAATCCTATCAAAAATCCTAAGTTCGTTATACGTATTGTATCTTTTATAATTCGCTCATAATATTTTTACTTAGGATTCTTGTCAATAATTCTCGAAGAGGGTGATTATCGTTTCTTGGCGTATTCATTCTCGTTTGGCTTACTCGATCAGGTGAGTTTGATCATTCCCCATTTTATCTAATGTTTTCAAATGATTTCGGGACATATGCGTACTTATTCATATTTTCTATCATATATATCTCAAAAAATCGCAAACATAATCATTGTGTGTTATATCAATTAAATGCTATTTGCTAACTGCTACTTGTTTAAGTGTGTTTATATTCTATCAAGTCTTGGATTCTCATTAGTATGATAATACGCTCGTCTTAGTAATCGGAGCCCGATTCGCTTGGTGAAGGTAAACCGACAATTTTATTCATTATAATCAATGCCCGATTCTCTTGGAAACAATTCATTGGCACACTAGCACGATTTGGTTATATACATGTTTTGTTATGACTTGATTGATTACTATCACATGGTTGGTTTGCGCATTTATCACTTATCATTTATCAATTATCTATCATATATATATATATATATATATATATTATTTGTTGTGTCAAAATTGGTGATCATCTCAGTCAACATGTGTTGTTGACAAAACTCCATTTTCTACTCATATGTAGGTTGTTTGAATTGAAGTATGGATATTTAGTCAAGACCATAGGTTATAATGAAAACGATCGTTAAATCATGTTTATAAACATTTATTTGAATTTTTTTTGTAACGTTTGTAAACGTGTGTGTATATTTGAATTAAAATAATTAATTAGATAGTGTCACATTTATATTATGATAGTATCTTCAAGCTGTGAGCAATCGGATCACGCCCCGACATTTCCCCCTTAGATTGGGGTGTGACATCACGGGGGTCGACTGCCACAAAAAATGTGTCACATTTGGTGCTAGGTTAGTCAAGAATGAGACGATTGAGTCTTACACACGGTTATTAGAGTCCTTCCTTAGGGCACACGTCACGCTGCCTAAGTTGGTTTTGACTGACCAGGATCCGGCTATGAAACAAGCAGTTTCAACTATTTTGACAGACGTGACACACAGGCTATGCATGTGGCATGTTACTGACAAGATCCTTTCCAAGGCAAGATTTTCTTACCTAACATACACATAACAAAACACTTACCATGTAGGAGTTTGACTGTTAATTCTTTTTTTTTTTTTTGCCTTTTTTTGTGTTCTCTATCTCCAGTTTATGTAGGTGTGTGTAGACTATTTCTGTAGGTATGCGTAGACTGTTTGAAACTGATTGGTGATAAATAAATATTACATATCTTACGTACTTGCCCCCCCCCCCTATTTCCATTTAATGTAACTAACACAGCCTGATTTTTATCCACATACACACATTCATGAACTAGTATTATTGTCTACTTAATGAATCACCGACACGGTTTCATACATGTTATTTGTTTGTAATTTAGCTATAGCGGCAACAGATTTCTCTTTGTGTATTATAACCAGAATTATTGGATTGTTCACACAGTAACCTTCTACTTTAACATCCTTTGTTATTAACAGCTTAAAGGAGACATACAGCGCAACAGAGCACTAAAGAAGGCTATTCATAAACTTGTGTGGAACGTTTTCATCAAACCCGAGACTTTTGAAAACCGATGGCATGAAATGATCGAGGACTTCAACTTGTCCATAAACAAATGGTTAACAGACATGTTCCGTATACGTCATTAATGGGTTCCTGCTTACTTCAGAGAGTTACCCATGTGTTCTTTGATGAAAATAACATCACGATGTGAGAGTTCAAATTCACAATTCAAGGTATATTCTAGCGAAGGAAACACGCTAGTTTAATTTGTGCTTTGCTTCGAACAAACTCTGAACTCTCAACGATTCATGCAACGAAAAGTACAAAACGATACCACTACTACTACTCCACCTATGCTGACTCGTTTGCCTGTTAAACTCCATGCTTCCCAAGTATACACAGTATCAATTTTTAAAGAGATCCAGAAAGAATGGATCAAAGATCCACTTTGTTACTCACAATGATAAGAAAAAAACGTTTAGTTGGCGCAATCAAGGTTAGTTCTTAGTAACATATTTTTTGTTTTTTGATCATTCTTAAACGCATTTGATGTCTGACTATCGTTTTTTGTATGATGTAGGAAACTAACAATCCAGAGGAAAAGTCCTTTACATGTTCATGTAGGTTGTTCACTAGAAACGGTAACCTTTGTAGACATGTGTTTTATGTTTTCAAAACCGAACTTATCGATGCAATCTCTTCAATGTTCAACATTGAAAATAGGTACGGTGTTCCTCTAGATGAACGGTCAAGACTTAGACACGAGTTCATCATGTTGACCAACCAATGCATTGATCGGGCAAGGGGAGACATAAATATACTTCAAGCTATGGTCGAACAAATGAGACAATTAAAGGACGGCAGAATTCGACGGGAGCTACCTACGGAACCTGAATGTAACAACAAGTCAATCATAATTAATGATTTACTTGGAGTCAAAGAACACGAAACTATATCTGTAATCACACCTAAAGGAATATGCAACAAAGGTTCGGGCACTCGCAAGCGCAAGATTGGGCAAGGCGAAAAGGCTAAAAAGAAGATGAAGAAGAAGCATAGGAGGGAGTGTAAGAAGTGTAAGAAACTAGTTTATGACCATTATTCTCGTAATTATGATAAAGTCAAAAAGGCAAGAGAAATGAGAAGGCAACAACGAAGATTAATTGGTATATTTGAAGATAGCTCCGACGATAACGGAAACACCGACAAAGAGGACGACGAAACTAGTGAGTCTTCGCAACATGAAGACGGATATATGTCTGGTTCTGATTAATTAGTCCTTTGTTTTGAAATTTTTTCACACTTACTCGTGCATTTTGTTACTTGTTAGGGGTTTGCAACTTATGTTTGAATTAAATGTTTTGGATGGTTGTGTTATGGTTTTATTTTGTCCTTTGTTTTGTGTAACAAACTATGCTTAACGGTTTTTGGTTCGAATGGTTTTAATTAATGCAATCGTTATATTACATATTTTTTTACTTTGTTAATGATGTGTAGGAGGTCCAAGAGGTGTTTTATGGTTTTGAATAAAGGTTTATAGAAAGTTAATGTATGAAGTTGTTTAATTGCTTTTGTGGGTTTGATGAAGGTATGTGTACGCCACTTCGTCAATGCTAATGTATTGTTGGTATGCGTGATGGTTAATAATCGAGTGGGTGGTGAATTAGATTGTTGGTAAAATTAGAGTACATGCATTCAAAAGGTGTTGAAGTAGTTTGGAAACATATATAATGTGTTAAGTTTTATTTGAGTTTACTCGAACAATACATTAACAAGCGTAAGGATCTTGATAATCTGTGTTGTAAGTTAGTTTACCATTGTTTTATAGAATAAGTGTAGATGAATGATGGTGTATTGATATTAGTTGCATGTGAATGATGGTTTAGATGAAAGATGGTATGCTATGGTTATCTAATGTGGAGCAGTAACTAAATATGAATGACATTGTAGGTTGTGCGTGGTCAACAGCATCATTGTCTTCTAACATGCATGCCGATTAATTTTTTTTTGCTATATCGTAGGTATATAATGTGTTTTCAATTTAATGTTTAGGTGGGTTTTGATGTGTTGTAAAACACTCGTATTTTCCGCACGTTTTATCTACGTATTATATTATATTTTATATGTTTTAACTCGTTTTAGATAGGTTTTACATACATTTATTAATCTTGTAGGTTTTGGGTAAAAGAAAGGAAGAAACCGGGACTTTTCGAGCATTCTACGAGCATTTTACGCATACGTTTTCAAGTAAACAACTCAAGGCCCGACCCGTATGCATCATGGAGGCCCAAGACCATATTATATTATATTATATAAAAAAAATAAAAACCCTAGAGCTGACGAGAAGTTCCGATCGCAGCAGAGCATGAAGGAAGAAAAGAGAAAAAGTTTTTTCGGCTAGGGTTTTGATCGTGTAGCGGCTAGGGAAGGAAGAAGACACAAGAACCAAGCCTCGGGAAGGTTTTTCATCAGTTGTAGCAGCCAAGAACAGCCCGGAATTCATTCATAGGTTTACTTGTTCAATTGATTAGTAGTTTTGCAATTACTTGGGATATTGACTTGTTATTGATTAGTATTGGTTATTGAATGTTTGAATTGATGTTTAAGATGAGTTTAATGATGCTTTTATTTAATGTTCCTGGCTGTCCAAAGATGATTATTGGCTAAACTTGTTAGTTCTACCTAGGAATGATGATTCTTGTTAGTGTTTGATGAGTTTTTTGGATTGTTTGATTGATAGACTTGAATTGCTATTGTAAAGTTTGATTTAGACATGAAATAGGTTGTGTTTAAGGGCTGGAAATTGTGGTGATTCATTTCAAAAACATCGTGTGTTGATTGATTAGTTTTGTATTGATTGATCGGTGCATTGTTTGATTCTAGACTTTGTGTTTAGGGTTTGTTTGCGGTAGGTACCACCGTAGGGTTTTGTTGCATGATTAATTGAATTAAGTGCAGCGGCTAAACACCTTCCTTGAGACCTAGAGGTGATAGGAAGTTAGGGTTGTCTCATTGCCTTTGCATGCTAGAATAAGGATTGCGCGAGAGCGAGTTCGTTTCTTGTCAGGTTTAGGTGTTTTGAGCGACTAGTTGATCTATTTTGGTTTAAGTTGAATTGTTCCTCTATCCTTGGTTGTGTAGTATTCATTACCATTAGGGTCGAGTGTTGGTGAGACCGAGAGGTGATCCTTCATTAGAACACGTTAGCAATTATTACCCGGTTTGGTCGTTTTAGCCGATTTTGAGTAGTTAGGGTTTGTTGTGTGAGACCGAGAGGTAAACCAGTGAGCCCGAGCGATCCTTAGTCGTGTCATCTTTAGGGACCGGTGTCTAGATATCATTCAATCCATTAGCTTGTTAGGCCTACAATTTGATTCAGACCTAGGTAGACGTTTTTCTCCATTCCTAAGTTAACACAGTTTGTTTCCCGTTAAGTTTTCTATTTTTGGTATGTTTTGTTAGTTCAGTTAAGTATTTAAAAATCAAAAGTCAATATAATTATTATTCTAAGGTAGGTCTTGTCTAGGGTTAGTGATCTTTAGCTTCTTACGTGTCCACATGTTTGATACTCGGACTTCCTAGGTCTATACTACTTGCGATCGGTACACTTGCCGGTTGTGTGTGGTTTTAGGATTTTCGTTTTAATATTAAAGCTTAGTTGTGAGGGTCATATTTATAGGGTTATTAGACACACATCAGGTTTTTGGCGCCGTTGCCGGGGACACGGTTTTAGGCGTTTTGAGAGAAATCCGAGTTATGACTTATCTTTTGTGCTACTTGTAATTATTATTTTTGTTTTAGTTTGCTTATTTGTTAGAATAGTTTAGATAATCTTATTTCTAATTATAGTATTTATGCGACAGACTCGATCTCGTGGACCACCCGACACTGAAGCATTTCCCGGGCCAGAGAGAGAGTTTCGTGAGAGACATCGTCCTGTTTCACCCTCGTCTACTTTTTCATCCGTTAACCCCGACGATAGGGATAGGATCATGGGCGACATTCCACCACCGAGGAGGACAGTTGCGGACCGGGCCCGACCGGCCAATGCTGGTGCGAGATCCAGCATCGCACCACCCGTCATTGGAGTTGCGACGAACTGGCAGATCCCGTCGAACATTCTGAATAACATTGCTCATTCTGCTCAGTTTCACGGGTTGCTTCATGAGAACCCGCACTCTCATCTCACTCGCATCGTGCGTATTTGCGACACTTTCCATCTTGCGGGCGTTTCCGAAGACGCCGTAAAGCTCCGCGTCTTTCCATTTTCTCTCGCTGATCAAGCGAGTCTGTGGCTCGAGTCCCTCCCACAGGGCTCTATAGCTACTTGGGCTGCCATGTAGACCCAATTTCTTGAGAAATATGATCCTCCGGCTAAGGCCGCTCGTTTGCGTAACCAGATACATTCTTTCCAGATGGAGGACACAGAGAGTTTTTATGAGACCTGGGAGCGGTTCAAGAATCTATTAGCGTTGTGCCCCAACCACGGCTTGGAAGATTGGGCGGTCGTCGAAAAGTTCTACAATGGAGTGACGTACGCGACGCAGAGTATGCTCGACACGGCGGCGGGAGGAAATCTGTTGACAACAAAGGACCCCGATGAGTGTATCGCTTTATTCAATGGGTTAGCTATGAGTGGGTACCAGAGACCACCCGCCAGAGGAGGTAAGACCGTCGATTCCATCTCACGAGGCATGCATTCGGTGGACACAACCACCGCACTGATGGCACAGGTCGAGGCGTTGGCGAAGATGGTGAAGGATATGCAGACGAAGAGCAAGTTGTGTGAGATCTGCAGAGGGGGGCATGATACCGTTCAGTGCCCAGTCAGTTCCCAAGAGGAGGCCGTAGACTTCGTAGGAAATCCAAACCGAAATCCAAATTCTTTCAATTCGTATAATTCGGGATGGAGGGGAAATCAGAACTCCAACTGGAGGAGCGGCAACCAGTCCGGTTTTCAACAACGTCAGAGCCTATTTCAGGATGCCGGTGAGGGAGCGAGCAGTGGGGAGAAGAAGCCCACTTTGGAGGAGATGATGGTGTAACAAACACAGATGCTGTCACAGCTTATGTCACGAGAGGATTCCCGACACAAGGAGACGCAGGAGAAGCTTCGAGAGCACGAGCAGTTCATGAGGAATTAGGGAGCGTCGATTCAAAGTCTCGAGCGGCAGATGGCAGAGATAGCGAGTAGGTTGAACGAGAGGCCGCAAGGTTCCTACCAAGTAACACCTAGCAGAACCCAAAGTGATTCGCTAAAGCTGTGACAACGAGGAGCGGTGCAGGGGCACGAGAGGAGCCCGGGATTCAGCAGAGAGAAGTCGTCGAGGAGCCTGCAGTAGCTGTAGAGGAGCATGCGGATGAGGAGATTCAGATGGACTCTCCACCGGCTCAGGTACATCGGAGAAGCAGCCCAGGGAGTTCAGCACAGGCCGAGAGACAGCAGCTACCGAGCGAGCCGCCGAGAGTCTACAAGCCCAGAGTACCATACCCCGGAAGACTCCGCCGAGACAGAGATGAGGAGCAGAGTTCCAAATTTCTTGATCTTTTAAAGCAGCTTCACCTTAACATCCCATTCCTTGAGGCACTGACTCAGATGCCTAAACACGCGAAGTTCCTCAAGGATATCCTTTCGAATAAGGAGAAGCTTGCCGAGGTCGCTTCCATCCCATTGAGTGCTAGCTGTTCTGCTGTCTTACAACGAAAGTTACCGGAAAAGATGGCCGATCCAGGGAGTTTCATGATTCCCTGCATCTTGAGTGATGATACGGTTATTCATGCGCTGGCCGATCTCGGCGCTAGCATTAATCTCATGCCGTATTCAGTGTATCGCAAGCTGGGTCTAGGCGAATCGAGGCCTACCAGGATGAGTATCCAGCTTGCTGATCGTTCTGTGAAATACCCTCGAGGGGTGGTCGAGAACATGCTGGTTCGTGTCAACAAGTTCATATTCCCGGTGGACTTTGTCATTCTGGATATGAACGACGATGATAGCGTACCACTAATTTTAGGCCGACCATTCCTTGCCACTGCACAGGCGTTGATCGATGTCTGCGAGGGTAAGTTGATTTTAAGAGTTGGGGATGAGAACGTCACCTTTGACGTTCAACAGTCACTGAAACACCCCAAGTCTGCTGATGACTCCCTGTACTTTACTGATACCATCATGGAACATGTTGGGGAGTTTTTCAGCGAGATCTGTGGAGGATCTACCTCTGACACTCAGATTCTCGATAGGGACATTCCGGAGATTGAGATGGTTGCCATGACCGACCAGTCAACGGAAGATGACGCCGAGTCACATCACCCTGAGTCTGAAGTGTCTGCAAAGATCGTACGTGACGATCCGATGGACCGACCTTCTGTCGAGAGCCCCCCTCCTTCCTTAGAGCTTAAGGAGTTACCTGCCCATCTGGAGTACGCATTTTTGGATGAAGAGAGGAAGTTACCGGTTATTGTCGCATCTGCTTTGACGGAGGTCGAGAGAGAGAGATTGTTGAGGGTGCTTCGAGAGCACAAAGAGGCCATTGCATGGAAGATTATCGACATCAAGGGTATCAACCCTTCATTTTGCAAGCATAAAATCCTCGTGGAGGATAACTATAGGACTGTCATTCAGCCGCAGCGGCGGCTAAATCCGAAGATGCAGGAGGTCGTGAAGAAGGAGATCATCAAACTCCTTGATGCGGGGATCATTTCCCCATTTCCGATAGTTCGTGGGTTAATCCAGTCCAAGTGGTTCCTAAAAAGGGTGGCATGACCTGTCGTCACCAATGAGAGGAACGAGCTCATTCCTACTAGGACTGTGACCGGTTGGAGAGTCTGCATCGATTACCGCAGACTGAATGATGCCACGAGGAAAGACCACTTTCCTCTACCCTTCATTGATCAGATGTTGGAGCGTTTGGCAGGTCAGCAGTACTACTGCTTCTTAGATGGTTTCTCCGGGTACTTTCAGATTCCTATTGCTCCCGATGACCAGGAGAAAACCACGTTCACCTGCCCGTACGGTACGTTTGCCTATCGACGTATGCCGTTCGGACTGTGTAACGCTCCAGCCACATTTCAGAGGTGCATGGTGGCTATATTTCATGACATGATCGAAGACTCCATGGAGGTGTTCATGGACGATTTTTCTGTGTTTGGGAGTTCTTTCGATCAGTGTCTCTCTAACCTTGAGAGGATGTTGGCCCGATGCGTTGACACCAACCTAATTCTTAACTGGGATAAATGTCACTTCATGGTACGCGAGGGCATCGTATTGGGGCATCGTATTTCGAGTGCGGGGATAGAGGTCGACCGAGCGAAGGTCGATACCATCTTTAATCTTCCCCCGCCCACTTCCGTGAGATCCATCCGGAGTTTTCTGGGTCATGCTGGGTTCTATCGCCGGTTCATTAAAGATTTTTCTAAGATTGCAAGACCCATGACCAAACTCTTGGAGAAGGATGCCCCATTCGTGTTTTCTGAGCACTGTATCGAGGCGTTTGATCTTTTAAAAGACAAACTCGTTAACGCCCTGATCATGATTGCTCCCGACTGGTCGCTTACTTTTGAGTTGATGTGTGATGCGAGCGACTTCGCGGTCGGAGCGGTTCTTGGACAGCGAATGGATAAACACTTCCATCCGATTTACTATGCTAGCCGGACCCTGAATGGTGCACAGGAGAGTTACACCACCACCTAGAAAGAGCTTTTAGCTGTGGTGTTTGCATTCGACAAATTCAGGTCCTATCTTGTTCTGTCCAAGACGATTGTGTACACGGATCATTCTGCCATTCGTTCTCTCTTTAGCAAACAGGATGCTAACCCACGCCTTATCCGATGGATCCTGTTGCTTCAAGAGTTTGATATTGAAATCCGTGATAAGAAGGGGGCCGAGAATGTGGCGGCCGATCATCTTTCGCGTCTTGAGAGAGCTGAGTTAGGAGAGCCGGGGGTCAGGATTAATGACCACTTTCCGACAGAGAGTCTTATGATTGTTTCGGCTCAGGATGAGGGTTTCCCATGGTTCGCCGACTTTGCGAACTATCTTGCTGACGGGTACTACCCGAAGATGTATTACCAGCAAAAGAAGAAATTCTTTGCTGATGTCAAGTTTTACCTGTGGGACGACCCGTATCTTTTTCGTATAGGTGCTGACCAGTTGATCAGGAGGTGTGTTGACGTTAAGGAGGGATGGCAGATTATGAGCCATTGCCATGTTGGACCGACAGGAGGTCACCACGGTGCGAGTTTGACGGCAAAGAAGGTGTTTGATTGTGGATTCTATTGGCCTTCGATTTTTAAGGATGCGCACGCGTTTGTGAGGAGTTGTGATCGTTGCCAGCGGGTCGGCAACATTTCTTCGCGAAATGAAATGCCCCAGAATGCTATTCAGGTTTGTGAGGTTTTTGATGTGTGGGGAATTGATTTCATGGGACCGTTTCCATCTTCGCGTGGGAACAAGTATATACTCGTGGCGGTTGATTATGTCTCGAAGTGGGTTGAGGCCAAGGCCTTACCCACTAATGGTGCCCGAGTTGTACTACGTTTTCTCAAGAGCCTTTTTGCTCGTTTTGGTGTCCCGAAGGCGTTGATCAGTGATAGAGGAACTCACTTCTGCAATGCGCAGATGGAGAAGGCGTTGCGTCGCTATGGGGTCACCCATCGGCTTGCAACCGCCTACCACCCACAGACTAGTGGGCACGTAGAGGTGAGTAACTGGGGGATCAAACGTATTCTTGAGAAAACGGTTGGTTCGAATCGTCGGGATTGGTCCGACAAGTTGGATGACGCGTTGTGGGCCTTCCGTATAGCCTACAAGACTCCGACCGGTTCCACACCGTTTCGGATGATTTATGGGAAGGCCTGCCACCTGCCTGTCGAGTTGGAGCACCGTGCTTCTTGGGCCCTACAGAGGGTCAACTTTGATATGTCTGCCGCAGAGAGCACTCGTTTCCACCAGTTGCACGAGTTAGAGGAGCTGAGAGATCACGCTTACGCGCAGTCATTTAGGTATAAGGAGCGGACGAAGGAACTGCACGATAGGAAATTGAAGGGTAGCAAGCTGTTCAAGTGTGGGGATTTGGTTTTATTGTATAACTCCCGGTTGAGGTTATTCCCGGGAAAGTTGAGATCCCGATGGTCGGGACCGTTCACGGTCACTGAGGTCTTCCCGTACGGCACTGTTGAAATAGAGGATAAAGGTGGGAAGTTTAAGGTGAACGGTCATAGATTGAAGCACTACATAGGAGAGCCGGTGACTGATCAGACGGTCGAGGTATTCTACCTTGACGCGCTCTCCGTGACCTAGACGCGATGGATGCACACTCGGGAGACTGCCCGAGTTGTAGAGTTTGTATGTATGTATTTGTGTGATGCTATCTGTTTTCTTTTTTTTTTTTCTATTTCAGGTTGTTCCAAGATGAAACCGCTCGTACTCAATCTCCATTCGAGTCGGTCGATTTAAGGAGTATCCTATTTATATATAAAAAAAATATGTTTATTTCTTTATGTTTTTGTT
Source organism: Bidens hawaiensis (assembly GCF_021521415.1). Taxonomy (NCBI): domain Eukaryota; kingdom Viridiplantae; phylum Streptophyta; class Magnoliopsida; order Asterales; family Asteraceae; genus Bidens; species Bidens hawaiensis. The sequence goes on from NW_027494463.1 coordinate 204,858, forward strand.
TTCCGTATTGTACGCCGCTACATGCGAGCGAGTTTGAGTTTTCCAGGTTACATTATGCGCATAGTAGCTATGGTGGTGTTTTGGAACAGGTTCTCCCGAGGTTGCGGCCGCCAATGAAATGCTATACGGTCGTTTGGACACTACTCAGCAATTGAAGATTCTGCACACAAACCAGGGGAGTAACCCGTTCTTTGTTTTTACTCTTGTATATTATCTTTTTATTTTATGTTTTTATTTTTATTTTATTTCTTTTCCTTATACTCATCGAGGACGATTTCGTTCTAAGTGTGGGGATGCGGTTTATTTTACTTAGTTGTAGGAAAATTTTTGAAAAAAAAAAATTAGTCCCTTGAAATTTGTTTTCTCTACGTTAAACAGGAAATGATATTATTACCGAGTAGTGTTTGTTTCATAATCTCTTGGTGTCTTTTAATAAATATATATATAATAAATAAGAACAGTGCCCATTAGACCCGCACGTAATGTATGGTAACCGAACGGTTTAGACTCAGTAATCGTGTGTGGGTAGGCTCAGCCTTTAAGAATGAAAGGACGGTTTGGTTGTTGACCTAATTGAACCTTTTAAATGGCCTGACTTTAGTGGGAAACATCTTATGGGTTTTGTTTGTTTAACTAAGCTCGTGACAGGACTGGAATGAAAAGTCGGGTCATACTCAAGCCTCGAGTCGCATGATCGTCTGTATATTATGATCTTTTGTATATGTGTCTATTCCTGTGAAGCTCCGTACTTTGTTGCGCGGTGGCGCAGACCTGAACGTTGATGCTAGCAGAAGACAGTTTTGCTCGGCCATCTGTTGCGCGGTGGCGCAGAACTGAGCCTTGATGCATTTCTGTAGTTTCGTCCAACATGGTATTACAAAAAAAAAAAAAAAAAAAGCCAAAGGCAGAAGAAAAAAAAATTATTTTAAATCAAAACCACCATGAAGGAAACTATTGTCGGTCGATCTTGACCAAGCTAGAGTTTATAGGATTGTATATGAGTCAAAATGTTTTAATCATGTGGCAATAGGTTTAAGTCAAGTTGGGGTGGCTCGGCCCGGTAAAATCATAATGGAATTGGTAAAGTGGCAGCAAGGCTTTTAGGTGTGGGTTCCACTTAGTCATAGAAATTAATAGAATTGTCACGCCTTATTTGTCTCGGTAAGTATTAGGGGCATGGGTTTAAAGTGCACAACAATACCGGCAATCGACCTGATCTAGCTTATTAGGTGAAAGTTGGAAGAAATATTTGGGTAACGGGTCACTTGTTATAATATTTAAAAAAGAAAAAAAATTAATAATAAATAAATATTAATAATAATAGTAAATAAATAAAACCAAGAGTTGTCGGTTGAACTCGGGTATGATCCTGTGTAGTATTCTTTTTCAAGGACGAAAAAGTCTTAAGTGTGGGGATATTTGATGTGTTGTAAAACACTCGTATTTTCTACATGTTTTATCTACGTATTATATTATATTTTATATATTTTAACTCGTTTTAGATAGGTTTTACATACATTTATTAATCTTGTAGGTTTTGGGTAAAAGAAAGGAAGAAACCGGGACTTTTCGAGCATTCTACGAGCATTTTACGCATACGTTTTCAAGTAAACAACTCAAGGCCCGACCCGTATGCATCATGGAGGCCCAAGACTATATTATTTTATATTATATAAAAAAAATAAAAACCCTAGAGCTGACGAGAAGTTCCGATCGCAGCGGAGCAGGAAGGAAGAAAAGAGAAAAAGTTTTTTCGGCTAGGGTTTTGATCGTGTAGCGGCTAGGAAAGGAAGAAGACACAAGAACCAAGCCTCGGGAAGGTTTTTCATCAGTTGTAGCAGCCAAGAACAGCCCGGAATTCATTCATAGGTTTACTTGTTCAATTGATCAGTAGTTTTGCAATTACTTGGGATATTGACTTGTTATTGATTAGTATTGGTTATTGAATGTTTGAATTGATGTTTAAGATGAGTTTAATGATGCTTTTATTTAATGTTCATGGCTGTCCAAAGATGATTATTGGCTAAACTTGTTAGTTCTACCTAGGAATGATGATTCTTGTTAGTGTTTGATGAGTTTTTTGGATTGTTTGATTGATAGACTTGAATTGCTATTGTAAAGTTTGATTTAGACATGAAATAGGTTGTGTTTAAGGGCTGGAAATTGTGGTGATTCATTTCATAAACATCGTGTGTTGATTGATTAGTTTTGTATTGATTGATCGGTGCATTGTTTGATTCTAGACTTTGTGTTTAGGGTTTGTTTGCGGTAGGTACCACCGTAGGGTTTTGTTGCATGATTAATTGAATTAAGTACAGCGGCTAAACACCTTCCTTGAGACCTAGAGGTGATAGGAAGTTAGGGTTGTCTCATTGCCTTTACATGCTAGAATAAGGATTGCGCGAGAGCGAGTTCGTTTCTTGTCAGGTTTAGGTGTTTTGAGCGACTAGTTGATCTATTTTGGTTTAAGTTGAATTGTTCCTCTATCCTTGGTTGTGTAGTATTCATTACCATTAGGGTCGAGTGTTGGTGAGACCGAGAGGTGATCCTTCATTAGAACACGTTAGCAATTATTTCCCGGTTTGGTCGTTTTAGCCGATTTTGAGTAGTTAGGGTTTGTTGTGTGAGACCGAGAGGTAATCTAGTGAGCCCGAGCGATCCTTAGTCGTGTCAACTTTAGGGACCGGTGTCTAGATATCATTCAATCCATTAGCTTGTTAGGCCTACAATTTGATTCAGACCTAGGTAGACGTTTTTCTCCATTCCTAAGTTAACACAGTTTGTTTCCCGTTAAGTTTTCTATTTTTGGTATGTTTTGTTAGTTCAGTTAAGTATTTAAAAATCAAAAGTCAATATAATTATTATTCTAAGGTAGGTCTTGTCTAGGGTTAGTGATCTTTAGCTTCTTACGTGTCCACATGTTTGATACTCGGACTTCCTAGGTCTATACTACTTGCGATCGGTACACTTGCCGGTTGTGTGTGGTTTTAGGATTTTCGTTTTAATATTAAAGCTTAGTTGTGAGGGTCATATTTATAGGGTTATTAGACACACATCAGGTTTGTGTACGTTAAAGATGTTGCTAGTTTGTTTTGTTATTAGACGACGAATGTAGGAGTATTACATTTTGTTATTCTCCTGTGTAGGTTTGTATAGGTAAATACTCTTTTAATTTAAATGTTTTTTGCTTTATCTATTTTCATTTTTTCTTCACACGCATCATTAAAATTTCCACACCACCACTTTTCCAAAATAAGTTACCGCATGCTACGTCAACTACGCATGTTTATATATCAAAGAAATTATTATACACGACTGCACATAACAATCAAATGATGTATCATATGGATGTCGTGCGATTACTTTACGAAAATCGTATTTAACTCTTAGAATACTCCTTGAAAATCAAACCCCTATACTGTTAGTAACCTCATTAGTTAGCCGTCCCCTATTGAAAATTAAACCCCTCTTTGACCTCTCTTTGACCTCCTACACAACCCTACATATAACCTAATTGTAACAAAGCTTTAAATTTCTACACAACCCTACATACAACCTCATTGAAAATATAACCCTTTAACCGTTAGTAACCTCATTTTAACAAACCTTTAACTTTCGACCAACCTTTATTCAAAACCAAAAAACACCTATTCGACCTCCTACGCATCATTAATAAAGTAAAAATATGTAATATAACGATTGAATTAGTTAAAACCATTCGAACCAAAAACCATTACACATAGTTTGTTACAAAACAAAGGACAAAATAAAAACCATAAACAACCATCCAAAACATTTAATTCAGACATAAACAAAAAAACCAACAACTAGTAAACCAGATGTCTTCAACACACCATGCTTATGAGTTTCTTAACTTACCATTCACTCAGATTGTAGGACCATGTTAATGTGATCTCGCTTCAGATTTATGTCCGACAACAGAATCTTCGCGGTGTACTTAATCCTTAGACTTCCCACCTGTTTTTTCTGCTTCTTCGCATCATCACTAAGCCCAACATCCCAATCCCTGTCACCTGTGTAAATCTCCATGTGTCGCATCATAACTATCCCCGCATCTTCATAATTGTTTCCAGTTTTCCACTTCATCCTCAACCTTTCTGGGTTAGGTGCGTTTATTGCAGCAATCCTCAAATGTCCAACCTCGTGTAGGTATTTCACAAATGACCGTTTCTGCAAAATGTTCGTTTGAAGTCATATTTCATTACAAACCTACATTTTATAACTAACATTTTTTAATTTACGCATTATATTTTTTAAAAACTTACCATCATATACACCGACTTCATGCACTCATTTAAGTACTCGGCATCTTGGTTTTCTCTGCTCTAGATCTCCTTTTTTTCTTGTCCGGGTCAACACTATCAATAACCACTATTGCAAGGTTTTTAAATCAAAACAGAGAAGATAATAATTATCGGCTGATTTGACCGGGGAAGAAAACCATATCGTATGCCCTTAGTGTCAAATCAAAAGTTTCTCCTCCCATCACACATGATATATTACCCTTCACCATTTTATCAATCCTTTGCTCGGTATCGGTTGAGACATTCCCATCTACTCCCTTCTGTTTCTAAACAACAAAAGACACCACACGATTAACTACTCTCATTACAGACAACATAACTTAATAACTGCACTAAAAATTATTCTAACAGCTGATTATAATCTAACTACCAGTAACATGGATCCGCAAAGCAGCCTATATTTTGATCCACTATCCCGCTTTTCCTCTATATTGTTCAGTACCAATGACCAGCATTCAAAAACATTGTGATTTATGTTCATGTCAGGCTGCAAGCTTTCAAACAGCCCACGCACCCCGAAGCGATCGTATTTTGTAGCGAAAATATACTCCCTAAACACATTATACAACAAATGTAAGAATTAAAACATTATAAAATTCAACCGCAATTACTTATATAAGTATATACTGACCTTTCATGGCCTCCTATCCTCCATAGGTAACGCCAAACCTCATTTTCTGACTTCTCTTCCTTCTTGCCTACATCAACTGCCCTATTCATAAACGGTGACCTTAAAGCATACCCTAAGCGTGTCGCTCTTTTCGGTCTTTCAAATACAACAGGTTTTCCCCTAAGTTTACTTGCAACAACGCTCAATGGTACTTCCTCCATTTCACTATCAAACCCTTGAATACCTACACAATCATCGGGTGTCCTACACACATCTTCACCAATCAAAGTCGCACCACCTTCTTTACTTATAACCGGTGATTTTTGACTACAACTTCCAACCTCTTGTGTCAGTCCCAAACTGAAAGATGGAACAAAAGCGTTGCCATCATTTTGAACATCAACCGATTCTTTTCTTTTTAACTCAACAATTTCAGCCGACCTAATGACTTGGTCAACCCACTCGTCATCATTCCACAGCTGCGTTAAACTTTCTTACTCCTCTCTTAAATCCTTCACAACTTCCTTATCTGCTTCAACTACTACACGTGACGATGTCTGAAACGGTTTACCGGTAAAGCTCTCATACATATCACATAGTCTCCTGATGTCAACATTGTCTAGGTGTTTTACTACGGCTGCAACAAGAACGCCCTCAAATTCTTTTTTCCCTTCACAAATCACCCTTACCAAGGACTCCAAACGTTCGACCCTCTCCTACATCAACATAATATATTAAGTACCATTAAAGTTACTTTACGAGGTTTAGTATTCACGAGTTGCAAATCACACAACTATGACGTAAATAATACATGTCTCCATAAACTTACCTTCACATCACCTGTCGGTGTAGTTTCACTGTCCACCTCATTAATTTGCTCGGTGTTTGTTCCCTCTGGTCACCAAACAACTTCCTAATTATCCCTTTGCCAAACCTTCCAATCTGCATTTCCTTTTGCTCACATTCTTTTAGTTTATCGAAACTCCATTCTTCCAGCGCCATCTTAGTACGTACACTTTGTTTGGACTCCAAAGTAGTTGAGCCTACGTAAAATAACTACAAGGGAAGAAACATAATAATACGTACTTTATAAAAAACATACATTTGGCAAATTGAAAGACATATATCCTACATAAGATTAATTTATGAACTAACCATTAGAATTGTAAGCGGACCAAGAAAATAATCATCAGGATCATCCCTGCTCCATTTTTCCTTACAATCTTTCAAACTCCTGAAAATTAGATCGCACCAATCTAGACTTCTCACATCCGTATCCTCCTTAAAGAACGTAAGGTACGACATCAGACACTTACCGTTCCCTTGACAATCAACCATGCTTGTGATCAACAACATCAAAAAATCCAACTTAAACATCCAATGTACATCATCGTACTTCTCCAGTTTATCAGTTATAATTGCTGCACTAATCTCTTTTACGTTATTATGAAATGCTCTCCGTTGTTTGCTAAGATTCCTATTACCTTTTCTTTCTTCATTTCTTTCAATCCTAACACCTCCCATCGGTAAACCAGTTAACTTATGAATCCTCTCCTTCGTTATCTCAATGTTACCACTATCGACCTTTATGCTCATCACAGCACTATTAAACTTGTCAACAACATAGTAACCTAAACTTGAGGGGATCCCTGCTGCATTCAACTTTAGTATTTTATCAAATCCTCATTCCTTCATAACTTCCTTTTGTTGTTTAGATAGATGTTGCAACCCACTCCATGGGAAACGTGGTGACGAACGCGTCCGCAGGCTTGGAAACCCAGCATTTTCCTTTCTTTGAATCCTTTTTTTCTTAACATCCTTTCCTACATTTCCAGCATGTGTCACATTCACAACAAAATCATCATCTTCCCTTTATTGGTTTTTTATGTCCCTTCACCTCCTCTCTTGTCACCACCTATTTTTTTTCCTACAACACAAGCACACAATGTTAGACACACTAACTAACCTTATTCGATCAAGAATTACAAACTTACCTTTATTGGATATCACTTCCAAGTCGTGTTCAGATAGGTTATCATCTGCATTATAAAATAAATACCTTATCATACCGTGAATCAACAACAACTAACAAGTTTTAACCACTAAATGATCTACATCCATTACCTCTAATTCTATTTTTTCCACGGGCATCACTTCCATCCTTAGTCTTATTGGTAGCCATTTCTCGTTCTACACCTGCATTATGTTCAACCAAATTGTTAGTTACTGAATGACAATCATATTGACCTTCTCAACGTACACATTGGTTTTTAAACAACAATATGCTTACTAACATCACCAAAACACAACTCATATTCTACACAACCTAAAAAATAAACTACATTGCCTACACACAGATACTTAGAAAAATTTTTGAATGACAATTATGTTAACCTTCACATCCTACATTTCCTACACTCACACACCCGATAAAAGTTAACTAACAAAATAACCAACACAATCTACTACACCTACACGTACAAACCAAAACACAACAACTGAGCAATTTGTAATACTCTTACATTCATCGTTTAATAACAAAAACAATTCACTATGTCTTTAATAATGTTTCCTACACAGACATATCTACAACACCAACACGCAACAACTGAGCATTTTGTTTTGTTCACTAACAAAATAAACAACACAATCTACTTTACCTATACATATAGACAGCCAAAATGTAATACTTCTACATTCATCGTCCAATAACAAAACAAACTAGCAACATTTTTAAAATTGTTTCCTACACAGGAAAAACTACAAAATCATCACATAACAACGCAGCAAATTAAAGCCAAAACAAACATAAACGATCATATACAACTACAACATCTAGCTACCTACACATACATTATCTATTTTGAAACAACTTTACCTTTCAAGATGGACCCCATTGGCGTCCTAACACAAGCCTTCTTTGAAGTTCTTCTTTCAGCACCTTTTCCTAAATAATAAGATAACAAAACAAAATAAATGTGTCTTTATTAAAAACCAATCCTACTCAGATATAGCTTCAAAAAACATACCTTTTTTCGAGGACATCTTCTTCTTCATCTTCTGGTTACCTACACATGGGAGGAGCAACACATTTTATTGCTAACACCCTACATTTTACAGATACAAACAACTAATCTAAACTTAATAACCCTTTTAATGACTATTTCCCATAAACACCCGAGTCCTAGATACACAAAATTTTGATTGCATGCATTAAACCAAAAACCATAATCATCCTACATCATTGAAATCACTACGAAGAACAATCAAAAAACCCTAACCTCTACATGCCATCATTGATTACAAGCCGAACACACAGTATACTTTCAAAAACCTATTTCGATTTTATAGGCCACCGGTGAAGGAGAATCTTCTCGGATATTCAAAATATTTCTTTCCAGCAACTAAAATTATTTCCAGCTTTACACCGCTTGATTGTATTGTCGGTTGATATTATTGGATCTTTGAGGAAGAGATCGGCGATGGAGATGATATGGGAAATCTTCTCAATATTTGGTAAATGAAAAGTCAAGTGACGGTTTGAATATAAATAGGAAGTTTATAACAACTAATATAGTTTCCTATTTCAATTGTATCAATCAAAAGACTTTACTACCCTTTTTTTAAAGTAACCCTCCTATAAATCCAAAATTAATTACCATAAATCTATAATTAATGTAGGCCTTTGATCATTATATCTAATTGTCATGATTCATTTCTTCACTGAACCATCCCCTATATATATATATATATATATATAAATGCCATGTACCAACACTACATATGGTTAGATTTGAAGTTTGTACTTAGGTGTTGATGTTATTGAAGATCGCATAGTAGTGATCCTGTGTGTTTTACAAACTTAGTTATGAAGTGAATGTTTTCAATGGAAATTCCAAGGAGAATTGTTATTACCTGTTATTTGTATAAATCTGTATGTTCTCTCAAAGTACAATGGAAGATGAATAAATACAAAATGAAGGTTTGACTATTACAAGAAAATATAAAATAAAAGGAAAGTGTAATCCCTTGATTGCAGCCCCCAACGGTCCATGACTGCTATCAATTAGTTGATGAAATTGGGAAATGATGGAGGTTGATCCCATTATATTTTTTCTTCTTATAATTTTTTAGCATTTCCCCACAAGTTGAGTAGTAGGGTTTTTGATGCTTAACTTGCCAAGACAATAACTGAATATTCTTCCATTGACGGCCTTTGTTAATATATCTGTTAATTGTCTTCGGATCGTACGAATGATAATTCTGTAATTCCGGCATCGAGCTTTTCTTTGATGATGTTCCGGTCAACTTCTATATGCTTTGTACGAACATGTTGAATGGAATCTCTGAAATTTGTATAGTGGCTTTGTTATCACACATAATCTTGCTTGATTCAGTCGGAGGGAACCTTATCTCAGTCAGAAGTTTACAGATCCATATAACTTCTGCGAGTCCCCGTGCGATTCCTCGAAATTCGGCTTCAGCACTTGAAAAGGCTACAACCTTTTGTTTCTTGCTTCCCCAGGTTACCAAGTTTCCTCCAACCAAAGTGAAGTAACCTGACGTAGATCTACGGTCGTCTTGGTCTACTACCCAGTCTGCATGAGTATATAGCTGGACTTTCAAATGTCAATTTTGCTTAAACAAAACTCTATGGCCCACTGTTCCTTTGAGATATGTTATAATCTTTAATATTGCTAACCACTCCAACTGCATATGCAATATCAGGACGAGTATGTGAAAGATATATTAGTTTACCTACCAAGCGTTGATATCTTTCTTTGTTTGTTAATTCCGCTTCTTCTTCCATACGGATTTGATGGTTTACCCGCATTGGTGTGTCGTCCGGCTTAATAATTCCTGTTTGGGCTAGCAGATCGAGAATGTATTTATTTTGGCATATAAAGATCCGCTTTCTAGATCTCAGCACTTCAATTCCTAGAAAATACTTAAGCCTTCCCAAATCCTTCATTTCAAATTTCGTAAACAAGTCTGTCTTCAACTTCTTCATCTCTTCTTCATCATTCCCTGTAATGATCATGTTGTCAACATATATAATTAAGCAAGTAAGGAGTTTACCTCTTCGTTTAAGAAAAAATGTATGATCGGAGATGCTTTGTTGATATCCATATGTCCTCATAACTAGAGTGAATCTACCGAACCACGCTCGAGGGGATTGTTTAAGCCCGTACAAAGATTTTTTTTAACTGGCACACTTCTTTTTGTTTGAAAGTATTTGTGAACCCATGTGGAGCTTCCATGTAGACTTCTTCTTTTAATTCCCCATGAAGGAAGGCATTCTTAACATCAAATTGATGAAGAGGCCACTCTTTATTTGCAGTGATCGAAAAAAGAACCCGGATTATGTAAAACTTGGCTACTGGGGAGAATGTTTCCAAGTAGTCAATCACGTACGTCTAAGTATAGCCTTTGGCCACTAACCGTGCTTTATATCTTTCAATAATTCCATCTGGCTTGTGTTTGATTATAAAGACCCAGCGACAAATCACTGGTTTCTTTCCTGCAGGAAGGCCACATTTCTCCCAGGTGTTGTTTTTCATTAATGCTTTCATCTCTGTATCCATTGCATCCTTCCAATTCTTTGATTCTAGGGCTTGTTTTTTCTAGAGAGTACCGCTTTTTTGTAATACCCATGTTGACTCTTGGTGGCAGAACATATCTCTTAACGGTTTCTTCTTCTTGTATTGATTCTTGTCTATTTTGTTGTATTGGTTCTTCTTGTTCCACATGCACCGTTTGTTCTAAATTCTATCTCATGGTTGTTAGTTATATTTTCATGAGTATCATGAGATCCTTCTTATGTTATATTTTCAAATGTTTGAGAATCACTTACTTTAGACGTTAGGTCAGAAGGATTTGGGATTGTAGCACTTGGGCCACCGGATTGGTATGGCATTGGTGACTCATCTTGGGTACTATGATCAACTTCTTCAGATGACGGTACCCATGGTAACCAATTAAGTGGGTCATACTCTTTTTTCCCCATGCCACTATGTTGTGAGTTATAGAAAAATTATGTTTCAAGGAAGTCACAGTTCATGGTGGTTGTAACACCCCGACCAAAGGCGGATTATACATCGGGGCGCCACATATTGTTTCATTACTCGTGACACTATTGGGTGTCAATATTTAATAAATACATTCATTCGCGCACGCGCAGGGTAAACACAAGATAACATAAATCATCATAAATCAATATATTATAAATCATAATAATAAAACAGCAATAACTTGTCTTGATACATTTTAATCTAGGTCCAAAATAAAGAAAACTTCCTAGGTGTCCACAAGCTCCAAAACAGCTACTGCAAACCTGAACATGTGTTAAAATAAACGTCAAACACTTGCGTGTTGGTGAGAAATCAAGTTTAATACAATACATAGATAACCATAAATCTGCGCGCAACATGTGTATGTCTGGTTTTCAACAAGGGTGTAATCTGATCGGAACCAACTCTAAGATTCATAAGACTGCCAGTGCTCACAATTGAGCTCACAAACAAGACAAACTGTGCATGTGTAAACAAAAGAGAAAATCATAAACGATAGTTCTCCCGTGTTCATCTAATGGTACCATGAGAACTGCGGAATAGACCGACAAGACGGTTAATGATCCACACATACAAATAAACAGCCAAGTCTACGTCCTCAACACATGGGATACTGCGCGACTAAAGTTCATAAACAAGTTTAAGACTCTAAGTTTGTATGAACACATGAACATCCCAAAACATTAAAATAAAAAGGGATTAGGTACGAGATTACTCACTTGATAAACGATGCGGTGTAAGATAAAGCAAGAACCAACTTTAAACAAGCACAAGTTAACCTATAAATAAGATTATTGTTTTAATGATTTGCTTTAAGTCTTGATTATAAGTTAGCATAAGCAAATTATTATATATAATATATATATATTACCGGAAAAGCAGGGCAGAACAGGGAGGAAGACGGAGGCAGAGAGGAAGACGGCAGAGAGAGCAAGGGGCAAGAGAACAGGAGAGATTAAGTGTTTTGTGTGTGTAGTGTTATGAAAATATTATTATTATTTATAGGAAAACCCTAGGAGACATAATCCCTAGAAAAGGGGAAAGGATCTTTAACAGGATCAAGCAAAAGATATCAAAAAGCATAAGAATCCAAAAGCAAAAGATATGGAAAGATATGGCAGCTGCAGAGGCAAGATAAAGCTGACAGGGAACAGTAAACAGGCATGGGCGGGTCAGATAAAGGTACAGGTCAGGCATGGAAAAAGCAGATCTCCAAAGATAATGTCAGTCACTTTTTCTGCCAACCAATGGGGTTGGTGCGCATGCTGCGCCGAAAGTAACTTTTCAGACATAAAGCAGATTAGGTCAACGGCTCAAAAGATAAGACAACACAAAAGCAAACGGCTAGATTAAACAGAAGAAAACTCAAAGGGTTTAGCGCGAGAAGGCTCGAGCGCGAAGGCAGACACAGAAGGTCAAGAGAGCGCGAGCGCGAAGGCAGACAGAAACAACCTTAACGCGTCGCGGAAAGAACTTCATTTCTAAGCGCGCCGCGGGAAGAATCACATTTCTTAGCGCGCCGCGGGAGGAACTAAAATTCCTAGCGCGCCGCGGGAAGAACTATAATTCTTCGCGCGTCGAGGGATGAACTACGATCCTTAGCGCGCTGCGAGAAGAACTACAAATCCTTAGCGCGTCGCGGGAAGAACTACCGTTCTTAGCGCGCTGCGAGAAGAATTACAATTCTTAGCGCGCTGCGAGAAGAGTTCGTCTCGCGTATCGCTGAAACAGGTGGTCTTCACGCAGGATTCCTTGTAAGGGGTCTGGCGCGTGGAGCTGCGCAGACAACCTTAGGCGGGAAGGAACAAAGGACAAGCAAAGAGTTAGAAGAAAAAGAGGGAAACAAGGCGTAAGGGCGGGACGGCGACAAGGGGGAAAAGAAGGCGGAAAGAGAGAAGGAGAGGGACGGGACGGCGGAAAGAAAGAGAGAGAAAGAGGCGGGAAGGAAAATATATATTATTATTAAAAGTAAAATATTAGTATAAATATTAAATCATAAAAGAAAGAGATCGGGTCAGAGAAACGGGTACCTGGGTCGGGTCGGATCGGGGCAGATGTTACAGTCTCCCATACTTTAAGAAATTTCGTCCCGAAATTTATCTCGAAGTAGGTTGCGCAGAGAACAGGTGCGGGTACTTGATCTTCACTTGATCTTCCCTTTCCCATGTAAACTCGGCTCCGCGCTTGGACTCCCAGCGAACTTTAACAATAGGGATACGACTGCGCTTGGTTTGCTTAACCTCGCGATCCATAATCTCAACAGGCTTCTCAACGAAATGCATAGTTTCATCAACTTGAACTTCATCAAGTGGAATGTGAAGGTTCTCGTCAGCTAAACACTTCTTGAGATTGGATACATGGAACGTTGGATGCACATTACTGAGCGCGGGCGGCAGGTCAAGTCTGTAGGCAACTTTTCCCACACGCGCGAGAATCTTGAATGGACCAACATAACGAGGAGCAAGCTTACCTTTCTTCCCAAAGCGGACAACACCCTTCCAAGGCGACACTTTGAGGAGAACAAGATCACCAACTTGAAATTCGAGAGGCTTTCGTCTGCGATCTGCGTAACTCTTCTGTCGGCTTCTGGCAGTCAGCAGATGATCACGGATCTTGGCGATTTTATCGGTTGTCTCTTGAACAAGTTCGGGTCCTGTGATTTGAGCTTCTCCCACTTCGTTCCAACAAATCGGGGAGCGGCACTTACGACCGTAAAGTGCTTCAAATGGGGCCATACCGATACTGGAATGATAGCTGTTATTATAAGAGAACTCGATCAAAGGCAGGTGCGAATCCCAATTACCTCCAAAATCAAGAACACAAGATCGGAGCATATCCTCAAGAGTTTGAATAGTTCGCTCAGACTGACCGTCAGTCTGGGGATGATATGCCGTACTCATGTCCAAGCGAGTTCCTAGCGCAGATTGGAGAGATTTCCAAAAGCGAGATATAAAACGGCCATCGCGATCGGATATGATGCTCAAAGGAGTACCATGGCGGCAGACAATTTCCTTGACATAAAGCTGCGCGAGTTGCTCAACACGGTAGTTTTCACGAATGGGCAGGAAGTGAGCAGACTTAGTCAAACGATCCACTATTACCCAAATGCTATCATGTTTGCTTGCTGTCAAAGGTAACTTGGTAATAAAGTCCATCGCTACACATTCCCATTTCCACGTAGGAATTTCTGGTTGTTCGAGCAAACCAGATGGCGTTGGTGTTCAGCTTTTACTTTAGAACAAGTCAGACATTTAGCTACGAACACAGCAATATCCTTTTTCATACCGGGCCACCAATAAGTAATGCGCAAATCCTTGTACATCTTATCAGCGCCAGGATGAATAGAATACCGAGATTTGTGCGCTTCACTCAGGATATCAGCGCGAAGATTCTCATCACAGGGAATCCAGATGCGATTGAGATAGCAGAGAATCCCACTTAGATTAGGGACAAAATGCGCTTCCGCGCCACACGCTAACTCGGCGCGAAGGTTACCATTACTGATGGATGCGCGCTGCGCGTCACGAATACGCGATTCAAGGTTGCTTTGAATCGGCGCAAAGTGAAGATGCGTGCGCGGCAAGATACAGTTAAGCTGGCAGGGTTTTCGGCTGAGCGCATCGGCTACCACATTAGCCTTACCAGGATGGTACCGGATCTCACAATCGTAATCGCTGATGAGTTCGTTCCATCGGCGTTGCCTCATGTTGAGTTCCTTTTGATCAAAGATATGCTGAAGGCTTTTATGGTCAGTGTAGAGGATACACTTAGTGCCATAAAGGTAGTGTCTCCAGATCTTCAAGGCAAAAACAACTGCACCAAGTTCGAGGTCGTGAGTTGTATAATTCTTTTCATGAACCTTAAGTTGCCTTGATGAGTAAGCGATAACCTTGCCTCGTTGCATAAGAACACAACCGAGACCTTGGTTGGATGCATCGCAATACACGACAAAATCATCATTACCCTCAGGTAGCGCAAGAACAGGAGCTTCACACAACAAACGCTTGAGCGTTAGAAAGGCTTCTTCTTGCTTCGAGCCCCAAATATACGGTTTACCTTTGTGCGTTAGAGCTGTTAAAGGCAAAGCGATCTTCGAGAAGTTCGAAATGAAGCGCCGGTAATAACCAGCTAAGCCCAGAAAGGAACGGATCTCGGAAGGAGTGGATGGCGTAATCCAGTTCTTGATTGCTTCAATCTTGGATGGGTCGACATGAATACCCATCTTGTTTACAACATGACCAAGAAACTGTACTTCATCCGACCAAAATTCACACTTGGAAAGCTTAGCATAGAGTTGCTCGGTTCGAAGTTTTTGCAATACCAATCGGAGATGTTGCTCATGCTCGGCCTTGGTCTTAGAATACACCAGAACATCATCGATAAACACAATCACGAATTTATCCAAGAAAGGCCTACACACCCGATTCATTAGATCCATGAAAACGGCGGGTGCGTTGGTTAAACCGAAGGACATGACCAAGAATTCAAAATGGCCATAACGAGTTCGAAAAGCAGTCTTCGGAACATCTTCATCGCGGATGCGCAACTGGTGATAGCCAGAGCGGAGATCGATCTTGGAAAAACAAGAGGCACCTTGGAGTTGATCAAAGAGGTCGTCAATACGCGGTAAAGGATACCGATTTTTAATGGTGAGTTTGTTCAACTCGCGGTAATCTATACACATGCGAAACGATCCATCTTTCTTTTTAACGAACAACACCGGAGCACCCCAGGGCGAAGAGCTAGGGCGGATGAATCCTTTAGCAGTCAACTCTTGAAGTTGGCTGGCCAATTCTTGCATCTCAGCGGGTGCAAGACGATAAGGAGATTTAGCTACGGGGGAAGCACCAGGGACAAGATCAACACGAAACTCGACTTCACGAGCGGGAGGGATACCAGGAAGATCATCAGGAAAAACTTCAGGGAAATCACGGACAACAGGGATATCGCGAAGCTTCTCTTCTTCAGCAGGTTTGACCACATGGGCTAAGAATGCAATACACCTTTTCCGCATGAGCCTTCGGGCTTCGGCGCAAGACATAAGTTTAAGACCGCGGGAGGGTTTTTCGCCGTAGATATGAAGATCACCATTTTCTCGAGGTATGCGAACCATCTTCTTGGCGCAAATAACTTCGGCGCGATTATTCGAGAGCCAGTCCATACCAATAATGACATCAAAGCTTCCAAGAGGCATGGGGATGAGGTCGATTAGAAAATCGTTTTCGTTAAGGTTAAGTGTGCAATCTTTAATCACCGAGTTAATTAAAACAGTTTCGCCATTAGCCAATTCAACTGAAAAATCTTCTTTTAAGTTATCGCGCGGTCGCGCAAGCTTCTGCTCAAACGCGCGAGAAATAAAGCTTCGATCGGCGCCAGTATCAAAAAGTACAGAAGCATAAAATCCGTTAAGCAAAAATGTACCATTAACTACGTCAATATTCGCTTGCGCTTGGTGCGCGGTTATGTTAAAAGCTCGCCCGCGTGTCACTTGGTTCGAAATCTGGTTCACCGGATTCGCTTGTGTGATTTGCACTTGTAGCCTTGGGCACGCGTTCCGGAAATGACTGGGATCACCGCAGTTAAAGCACGATCTGGGTCGTGGGTTTTGGTAGATTGATTGTGGGTTCTGCGGGTAGACTGGTGGTGTTGGCGCAATTGGATTGGCGGGAAGGACTCTACAGTTTTCAGCAGTGTGACCAGTACGGCCACATCGGTTACAAAGTCGACACGGGGTTTGGGTTGGGTGGTGAAATCTACAGGTTGGGCAAAAGGGATGGTTTCCTGTGTAAGGTTTCTTAGTTGGCGGGGCAGGGAGTGCTGGATTGGTTAAGGCATAGTTGTGGACTACAGGAGGTGTTGGGTAGGCTGACAGGGGTTGAGGGGCGTATGCTAGAGGTTGGTAAGCGGGTTGCTGGACTATGGGCGGGTTGGTAAGCGCGTAAGCTTGTCTGCGCCTACGTTTCTGGTTATGGTTTGAGGGTTCAGGTTTGGTTTCTGCGGGTTCATGGACAGTTTTGGTGGGTTTGGTCTTCTCAGTTCCCCGCAGGAACAGGGTTCCTGCTCTGACATGGTTGTCGCTGAGCACAGCGGCCAACTCGATGGCGTCAGAGAGGGTAACTGGGTTTCTGGCCCATACAGAATCTTGAATTTCCATGGGGAGACCCCCAAGGAATTTCTCTATGGCTCGGCGGGAAGGGGTAACAAGGTGAGGGACAAGCAGGCTTAGTTCATGGAAGCGCGTCGCGTACTCGCGCGCTTCACCGCTGTATTGCTTCAAGTTCCAGAATTCTTCCTCCAGGCGCTTAACTTCGTTGGGAGGGCAGAATTCTCGCGTCAGAATTTCCTTAAATTCCTCCCAGAGCATGCTGGAAGCAGCTTCTGCGCCACGCGCATGAGCTACTCCATTCCACCATGTAAGCGCTCTAGATTCCAGGACACTGGAAGCATATAGGGTTCGTCTGTCTGAGGGGCATTGGGTGTGGAGGAAAGCGTTTTCTATTTTCTCAAGCCACTGGAGCATCACGGTGGCTCCTTCAAGACCTGTGAACTTTGGAGGGTTACCCGCGTTAAAGGACTTAATGTTGTAACCAGAGGTGTTGGTATTGTTTTGGCTCAAAGCTTGGGCTATTTCGGCGGCCATTTCCTGGGAACGTTGCTGTCTACGCATGCGCGAGGCTTCTCTTCTCTGAAATCGGCGAGATAGCGGAGGCATTCTATAAAAGTTTTAATTTTTGTTAATATCTTGGTTTTATCGCAAAGTATAACTTTATAAAGCTTGGTTTCGCAGAGTTAGATACTATCAAAAGTTAAAGTAAAATAAATGACCCTAAATGCAGACTTAATAAAGGTAACAAATTCGAATCAAGAAATCGACAATTCATGTATCACCATGACTTTCCGAATTCCCAATTTAAAATATACGAGCAAACGAGTATTGGAGATTGACGATTCATGTATCACCATGACTTTTCAATCCTCAATATAAAATATACAAGAAAATGAGTATTGGAGGTTGACAATTCATGTATCACCATGACTTTTCAAGTCTCCAACCTCAGAACATAATCGTAAATGGAAATTGAAAATCAACTATTCATGTATCACCATGACTTTTCGGATTTTCAAATCCAACAAACGAATATGTAAGTAAAATCAATAAAAATCGAAATTCAACAAAAATCGAAATATCGCGGAGTAGAACATAAAATCATACACTGCGCAAGCGCGAGCATATTCATAAATAACGAGTAATTAACAATAAGCGCGCAAACATGAGATTTCTCTCATGCGCGAGAAGGGACTCTTAGGTATTCTAGGCCGTTACGTCTAATCACCTATCCTAAAGTCAACGAGCTCTGATACCAATCTGTAACACCCCGACCAAAGGCGGATTATACATCGGGGCGCCACATATTGTTTCATTACTCGTGACACTATTGGGTGTCAATATTTAATAAATACATTCATTCGCGCACGCGCAGGGTAAACACAAGATAACATAAATCATCATAAATCAATATATTATAAATCATAATAATAAAACAGCAATAACTTGTCTTGATACATTTTAATCTAGGTCCAAAATAAAGAAAACTTCCTAGGTGTCCACAAGCTCCAAAACAGCTACTGCAAACCTGAACATGTGTTAAAATAAACGTCAAACACTTGCGTGTTGGTGAGAAATCAAGTTTAATACAATACATAGATAACCATAAATCTGCGCGCAACATGTGTATGTCTGGTTTTCAACAAGGGTGTAATCTGATCGGAACCAACTCTAAGATTCATAAGACTGCCAGTGCTCACAATTGAGCTCACAAACAAGACAAACTGTGCATGTGTAAACAAAAGAGAAAATCATAAACGATAGTTCTCCCGTGTTCATCTAATGGTACCATGAGAACTGCGGAATAGACCGACAAGACGGTTAATGATCCACACATACAAATAAACAGCCAAGTCTACGTCCTCAACACATGGGATACTGCGCGACTAAAGTTCATAAACAAGTTTAAGACTCTAAGTTTGTATGAACACATGAACATCCCAAAACATTAAAATAAAAAGGGATTAGGTACGAGATTACTCACTTGATAAACGATGCGGTGTAAGATAAAGCAAGAACCAACTTTAAACAAGCACAAGTTAACCTATAAATAAGATTATTGTTTTAATGATTTGCTTTAAGTCTTGATTATAAGTTAGCATAAGCAAATTATTATATATAATATATATATATTACCGGAAAAGCAGGGCAGAACAGGGAGGAAGACGGAGGCAGAGAGGAAGACGGCAGAGAGAGCAAGGGGCAAGAGAACAGGAGAGATTAAGTGTTTTGTGTGTGTAGTGTTATGAAAATATTATTATTATTTATAGGAAAACCCTAGGAGACATAATCCCTAGAAAAGGGGAAAGGATCTTTAACAGGATCAAGCAAAAGATATCAAAAAGCATAAGAATCCAAAAGCAAAAGATATGGAAAGATATGGCAGCTGCAGAGGCAAGATAAAGCTGACAGGGAACAGTAAACAGGCATGGGCGGGTCAGATAAAGGTACAGGTCAGGCATGGAAAAAGCAGATCTCCAAAGATAATGTCAGTCACTTTTTCTGCCAACCAATGGGGTTGGTGCGCATGCTGCGCCGAAAGTAACTTTTCAGACATAAAGCAGATTAGGTCAACGGCTCAAAAGATAAGACAACACAAAAGCAACCGGCTAGATTAAACAGAAGAAAACTCAAAGGGTTTAGCGCGAGAAGGCTCGAGCGCGAAGGCAGACACAGAAGGTCAAGAGAGCGCGAGCGCGAAGGCAGACAGAAACAACCTTAACGCGTCGCGGAAAGAACTTCATTTCTAAGCGCGCCGCGGGAAGAATCACATTTCTTAGCGCGCCGCGGGAGGAACTAAAATTCCTAGCGCGCCGCGGGAAGAACTATAATTCTTCGCGCGTCGAGGGATGAACTACGATCCTTAGCGCGCTGCGAGAAGAACTACAAATCCTTAGCGCGTCGCGGGAAGAACTACCGTTCTTAGCGCGCTGCGAGAAGAATTACAATTCTTAGCGCGCTGCGAGAAGAGTTCGTCTCGCGTATCGCTGAAACAGGTGGTCTTCACGCAGGATTCCTTGTAAGGGGTCTGGCGCGTGGAGCTGCGCAGACAACCTTAGGCGGGAAGGAACAAAGGACAAGCAAAGAGTTAGAAGAAAAAGAGGGAAACAAGGCGTAAGGGCGGGACGGCGACAAGGGGGAAAAGAAGGCGGAAAGAGAGAAGGAGAGGGACGGGACGGCGGAAAGAAAGAGAGAGAAAGAGGCGGGAAGGAAAATATATATTATTATTAAAAGTAAAATATAAGTATAAATATTAAATCATAAAAGAAAGAGATCGGGTCAGAGAAACGGGTACCTGGGTCGGGTCGGATCGGGGCAGATGTTACAGTGGTATACATATGATGCCTCTTTGGACTGTAACATCTGTATCCTTTCTCAATGCAATAAATTAACCTAGCACAACGAGTAATAAAAACCTAGAATACCCTAAACCAAACCACTAGCAACAGGCAAGTGAACATATCGGGTGTAGTATAGCTATGGGAAGTCCGGGAATGTCGAACCCTAGAGACACTTATTAAATCAACGAACCTAGATTCTAAAAGCTAAATGAATTAATAATTAAGAAAAAGATTATATTTTTTTTATTTTATTTTAAAACTAAAAATTAATTAGACTAAATTAATTAAACTAATTTGAACTAACAAATTAAACTTAAAATTCTTAAACATAGACGAATACAATAATGAGAAAGGCGTTACCTAGGTTTGAAATCCTAATCGTGAATCTTGGATGCTTATCGGCTATACAAACTGTGATGGAACCCGGATCTAAATATACGACACTCTAGACATCGTAGTGGATCCATGATTATTCTCTTGGTGTGACTAAAAGGATTACCTAAGGGACGTATGACGCAAACCGGTTGGTTGGATTACCTCTCAGTCTCTCCAACAATATTAAAGTACTCTAATGACTAGATCGCCTCTCGGTATCACTAATCACAACACATCCGGGAGTGTAAGGGACGTAAGAAGTAACCTAAAGATGCTAAAAAACTAAGGATAGCGAAAGTCAAAAGACAATAAGGAGCAAATCCACTCTCGTGCAATCTATACCTAAACCACCTAATGACCAAGACAACCACAACGATTTATTACCTCTTGGTCTCAAGATAGGCAGAACACTTAATTTCTCTAAACCTTCAAACAATAATTCCTATGGGTTATGTCCACTATAAACTATAAACTAGTTACGAACACACAGTAGGTAACCTAATATGAGTCTACACATGAGAGATTTTCACAAAGACATATGGAACTATTGAATAAAAGTAAATTAAAAATAAGTACGCATGTACATCTTATTAAACATCAAAAAGTTTATTACTAAAATATTAGTCCAACACCAATCACCAAGTACCGACAAGCAAACCAAAACTCAACAAATATTCATTCAAAGCCTAGGCAACTAAAAAGAGTTTAGCCAATAACAATGCTTAAAACAAAAATAAAATAAATTGGTTCAACTACTTTCATAAAAAAATTAGACAGAATTACAAATTTTGTCCTTTAAAATAAGACGAATTACGGTTCATGTCCTTTTCTAAGTTTCCTTGCAGACGGTGTACTTTAAACTTTTTTTTCCTACAAGTTTTGTCCTTTACGCTAACTGGGTTAGAAAAAGTCAGTTAAATGCCCTCACGTGAGACGCATGTGAGGGCATTTTTGTCTTTTCGTCTACCCTGCAACTTCTTCTTCCTCTTTTCTTCTTCATTTTTGCAGATCTCAATCCAAATCTAAGTAAGTGGCGGTACTTGAACCTGTCTTCGAATTTGTTTTCGGGTCACGTTCCTGCGACTTTTGTTTTTTTGAAGTCGTTGGTTGTTCTGTCGTTATCAAATAATAACGTCTCCGGCGGCATTCCACCCGAGATTGGTAATTGTTCCGCTCTTCAGGTTCTCGATTTGGGTTCGAACAGTTTGAGTTCCGAAATCCCTGCTGATGTTTCGCGTCTTTCCCATTTGACCGAACTTGATTTGAGTAATAATAATCTTTTCGGTGAAATCCCACCGCAACTTTCCGGCATTCCGTCCCTGAACTCCATTGTTCTAAACTCGAACCATCTTTCCGGAAACAAAATCCTCAACTCCGCCGGCAACCACCGTACACCGGCGCCGGAAAAAATGCCGATAACTCTTAACCTCCATTCCTTGTTCATTTTATCATCCACTTTAATCCTCATCATCTCCACACAATCAACGTCATCATTTCTCCAGCTTCCTTCAGTCTCAAACCCTAACCCTAACAATAATAACATCACCATCTCCGTCACCGCCTTCGGCGCCATCGGCGACGGCATCCACTACGACACCGTACCAATCCAGTCCGCCATCGACGCGTGCTCATCCGCCGGCGGCGGGCGCGTGGTGTTCCTGCCGGGGAAGTACTTAACAGCAACAATATGGTTGAAGTCCGGCGTGGTGTTGGAGGTGCAGAAGGAGGCGACGGTATACGGCGGGACAAGGCTGGAGGATTACCCGGCGGAGAGTGAGCGGTGGTACGTGGTGGTGGCGGTTAACATGGTCTCCGGTGGCCGTTAGTGGTGTGGTGGTGGTTTAAACAGAAAGAGAGAGAGAGAGAAGGGGGGAGAAAGAGAGAGAGATCTGCAAAAATGAAGAAGAAAAGAGGAAGAAGTTGCAGGGTAGACGAAAAGACAAAAATGCCCTCACATGCGTCTCACGTGAGGGCATTTAACTGACTTTTTCTAACCCAGTTAGCGTAAAGGACAAAACTTGTAGGAAAAAAAAATTTAAAGTACACCGCCTGCAAGGAAACTTAGAAAATGACACGAACCGTAATTCGTCTTATTTTAAAGGACAAAATTTGTAATTCTGTCAAAAAATTAATAAATTTAAACCAAAGAAATAGTGTTTAGATGAGTAGATGTGAACCCGGACACCTCGAATATAATCCAGTTTGCGGGTGTCCTTTGCTTTGTCTCTTATGTTGGTGATCTTAATTCCACATTTCTCTCACCAATCAAGAACAAAAATCCACGTGCTTCTTCTTTGAATTAATATATGTTTCGGTCAATAATAGTGACTCCAAAGTGCTGTCCAATCAATCACCAAGCATGTAAAATATTGCGAAAATTCTAAAAATAGTCCAAAAGAAGAGAGAGTATCAAAATAGTCCTTAAAATTTTGAACTTACCAAAACAATCCAATGATATATAGTGGCGCCGATATATTTGTTTTGAAATTCGTCCACCACTAAATCATTAACAGGTGTAAAGTGACTGACACAATCCGATATTTTTACTTTCAAATCTATCTGCCCCGATTATTTTGGTCTTAAATTCGTGTACACGTAAAATTCGTCTGACCAGACGAATTTCACATGAATTTCGTTGATCCTAACATCTTCATCTTCTTCATCATCTTCATCTTCATCACATCCTCCCTTTTCCGCCGCCACCCACCTCCTTCCCCGAAGAACTCCAAGAGCTCAACATTTTCCGGCGATCTACCGCCATCGTCGGAAATTCATAGATTTGACCGGTGGTGGCGGTGGCTCGCCGGAAAATATTGAGCTCTTGGAGTTCTTCGGGGAAGGATATGGGTGGCGGCGGCGAAGGGAGGTTGTGACGAAGTTGAAGATGAAGATGAAGAAGGTGAAGATGAAGAAGATGAAGACGATGAAGATGAAGATGTGAAGGAGATGAAGAAGATGATGAAGGAGATGAAAAAGATGAAGATGATGAAGGAGGTGAAGATGTTTTTTTTTTAAAATTCGTCTCCAAAGATGAAATTCACGTGAAATTCATTTACTCAGACGAATTTAAAAAAAACACGAATTTCAATGAAGATGATTTTCAAATAAATATGTATTTTAAAGATGATTTTTAAACAAAAACAATCTGGAAGGATTTATTTGAAAGGAAAACCAACGTGGTAGGTGGGTTATGGGATATTTGTCACTTTATCAGTGGACACTCAAATCTATCGGTGGGATTATATAGGCGACGGCTCCGATGGATTTAATGGGACCATTAATGGAAGTTGCAATTTCCTAGGACCGCTTGTGTACTCTCTCTCATAAAAAGGACTATTTTCAGAATTTTCCCGTAAAATACTGTGGACTCCCAAGAAAAAATAATATAATTGTGGTAGCAGCTTTTAGGTCATTCATCAATTTATAATTTTTGTGTTGACCTTTCTCTAAAGTCCATCCCATACGCTTTGTGGGCCCAACTTAATTCAAAAAGAAAAAAACTTAAATATTAAAACCTAATCATTATTATTATTATTATTATTATTATTATTATTATTATTATTATACGTCTCTCTCTCTCTTTTTTCTTTTTATGATACAATAATAATAATAATAATAATAATAATAATAATAAATAGTATAATATGTTATATTCTTGACTTGTCATTCGTCGGTCTCAAATTTAGTAAAAGTGCTCCAGTTTAGCCCGTTGTCTATTGAAACCATTTAACTCCATGTGAACTAAATATTAATAATATTTAATAAAAACTTGGATCAAAAGCACTTAAAAGTATAGAAAATATTTATACAAATAATTGAGACAACATCAAATATCCCCACACGTGAACATTTTTTGTCCCCGAAAAAGCTATTTGCAATGGAATCATAATTGAAAAACTGATTTTCAAAAACATTTAGGTTAAATTAATTAGTAACAGATAAACGAAAAAACCGCGATTGCCGATATTGCTGTCCACTTAAACCCAGCTACCAACCTATCAAGCCCCCCCAAAATCATATTTAACGATTAAGTTTAAGTGATATCAATAAACTTATGGGTCTCACACCTAAATAGTTACAGATCTGCTTACCCCTATCTCAAGCATAATCAAGACAATTAAAACCTGGTTGAAATAGGCTGGTTCAACCTAACAACGTAAGCTAAAAACCCTTTAATGGTAAGAAGAAAATACACTTAGATGGAATTTAGATGGATGAAAGATCAAGTGAGGTCGTACGAGCAATACCTACAATTAAAACTATATTAGCGGATTTCGGCCCAGCATTGTTTCACCCGAGCTGCAACCCAGTATATGACGGTCCCAGGCCTCCACCCTTAGTATTTCCAAAAAATATATATTGACTAAAAACCTTGGGCCCCAACAGTGTATCCTCAGAGTCACCATCCCCTTGGTAACACGTAAGCTCTCAGCCCCGTCTAGTGTGTGACTTTTGGCCTCTTTTCTATTTTTGATTTTTTTAGTGAATGCTTCTTTGGCATTTGCATAACTTTCTCATTCACTTTACTTTCAAAATATTTGCACATCTTTGACGTTCGTGTAACAAAATTTTGTGCTCTTATGCATATTTTACCTAAATATATAACTATTTTCTAAGCTCGTATAAATGATGGACATGGCGGGGCGCCACCACTCATTATTTACTTTCATAAAACAAAGTGGCGTGCTATACTTTCATAAAACAAAGTGGCGTGCTAGTTTTAAGTGCATGTAATTCTCACCACCGTAAGGTGGTCAAATTACGGTAATACTCGTTATGCCCTATCGAATTTTCAGCTACAATATCCCCTTCAAGATGAGAACCCACAAGGTTTATGACTATTAGGTATATTAATAATAATCAGAGGAAACCTTTCAATGCTAGTTGGGCCTACCGACATATCCCAAATTAAGTGCGCTTTGTATAATTTTTAACTCATATATATTAGTAGTTTTAAAAACCAATCCCCAATTTTTCTATCATTTTTCATTTTGTTGCAAAATATTTAATTTAAGGGATATTTTTATAATTTTATTTTATTTTTATAATTTATTTTTTATTTTATATATTTTTATTTTTTATGAATTTTTTTCTTTAACTTTTTTTAATTTTATATAAATATATAGTTTCTTTCTTTCTTTCCTTTTTATTTTTATAAAAACGTCGGTTTCCCATCCCCACACTTAAATTTCACATTGTCCTCAACGAGAGACAGGAAAAAGACAAAAATAAAACATAAATAAAATAAAATAGAATAAATCAAAGCATAAAGAAAATGGAACAGACTCCTCTGGTAATATGGCAGTGATCTTCGTATGTCAAGTCTGATAAAGCGACCGTATAGCATTTCATTCGCGGCTTTTGGGTCCCCTCTACAATCAAATAAGCTCAGAACACCCGTTCGAATGGTGATTGAGTACGAACGAAAACATCCAAACCTATAAAACAAAGTTCAAAGCACCAAAATCAGACATCAAACAAACTCTAAAACTTAAAAACCGACACAAAATACAAAAAATAAAAGAAAACAAATACAAACATATACAAACTCTACACTTAGGTATTCACCGAGGTCCTATCCCTATCAATCAATAAATCTAGGGATGTCGAGGAGAAACACGTCTTGCTCGACCGAATCAATCGGCCCACCAATATAATGCTTTAACCTATGGTCGTTCACCTTCCACGAGCTCCCATCAGCATTGTGAAGTTCAGCAGCACCATGTGGGAACACCTCTTTGACCATATACGGTCCTCCCTATCTCAATCTAAGTTTGCATGGAAATAACTTCATACGAGAATTATAAATTAACACTTGATCCCCACACTTAAACTCTTTAACCTTCTTCAACTTCCGATGGTGCAGCGCCTTCGTACGCTCTTTATAACTCCAAGATCTCACATACACCTCAACTCTTAACTCCTCAACCTCATAAATTTGGAGATACCGGTTTCTCGCAGCTTGGGTCAGGTCAAGATTAACGGATCTCAATGCCCAATATTCTCTATGCTCTAACTCAACCGGTAGATGACACGCTTTCCCGTAAACCATCCTAAAGGGTTTGGTCCTGATAGGAGTTTTAAACGATGTTCAGAAAGCCCAAAGCGTATCATCTAACTTATCAGACCAGTCCTTGCAGTTCTTGCCGGCAGTTTTCTCTAGAATTCGCTTAGCACCTCGGTTTGTGTTCTCCACTTGCCTGCTCGTCTATAGGTGATAGGCGGTGGACTACCGATGGGTGACCCCATACCGTGACAACGCCTTCTCCATATGGGCATTGCAAAAGTGCGTACCCCTATCACTGATTAAGGCTTTGGGAGTACCAAACCGATAAAACAACCTCTTCAAGAATCCCACTATAACTCGAGCTTTGTTAATGGGCAAGGCTTTAGCCTCAACCCACTTGGAAACATATTCGATATCCACAAAAATGTATTGGCTCCCTCGAGAAGAAGGGAACGGACCAATGAAATCAATGTCCTAAACGTCGAAGACCTCACAAACCTGAATAGGTTCAGGTTTTCGTGGCATCTCATTACGGGATGAGATGTTTCCAGTGCGCTGATATGCGTCACACTGTTTGACAAACTCGTGTGAGTTTTTGAAAATAGATGGACAATGAAAACTAGGGGGTGCAAACGAGCCGAGCTGAGCCCGAGCTATGCACTACTCGAGCTCGGCTCATTAAGATTTTCGGAAGCTCGAGCTCGAGCTCGAGTCGAGCCCATGTTTTCAGGATCGAGCTCGGCTCGTGTTGACATCTTAGAGCTCAGGATCGGCTCGATAGGCTCGAAAAACCCTTTAAACGAGCCCAGGCTCGGATTAAGCTCGCCAAAGCTCGACTCGATAAGCTCGATTTAGTATTAACTAGCGCAGTGATAAATAGAGACATGCGATTTGAAACTTGAAAGTCTCATATAAAAGTTAACCTAAAAAGTCAAACCAAAATAACCATACAAACGACAAAAATAAGTCTAAATAACCATACGAACATACAAAACCAACAAAAATAAACATAAGAAGTAGCGAGAACAAGCTAATGTTTTTTTTAGAAAAAGCCATAACGACCATCCAAATTTCTTGTCTTCTCCAATTCCATAGCCAATATTCAAAAAAAGTCCCGAACCACTAATTGAATAAAAACCTGAAACAATAAATCAATAATATATTCAATAATTAAATTATAATAACAAACAAATTTCAACAAAGTTTAAGTCTACAACATAATGTAGGTACAATTTAGTTTTGTTTAGTCAATATATAAGTTTTAACCAAACAATTTATTCAATATGTGTACCTTTATTTTAGTTTTGTTTCCCACTTGGTAATAAAACCTCAAACGGTGCGTCATCCTTCTACAAAAACAAAGACACAAAGTCAATACTTTAAAATAAATAATCATATATGTTTTAAGGTTTTAAATTTACCTTTAGCTTCTTCTTTATTTCATACATTTGCCTAATCCAATCCCCTCCACAAATTAGCATTTCTACAGTAGAAGGCGATAATGTAGATCGATATGGATCAATAACTCTCCCTCCCGCGCTAAATGTTGACTCAGAAGCGACAGTTGAAACTGGAACTGCAAGTATATCCGATGCCATCTTAGATAGAACAGGATATTTTAGCTTGTGAGTGTTCCACCAATCTAACACATTGAAGTTCATTTGTTCACGCCCTTTAATAACACCTTCTTCGAAATACATTTTAAGTTCAGATTTGTTTGGCCTCACCACTTCAACATCTTTAAGAAACTCCCCAAATGCGTCCCTTCCTGAACTTGATGCATTTTCATTAGGCGTTGAAATCGTGCTTCCTCCAGAAGATCCACTTTTACTTGTAGCATCTTTGATTGATTCATCATACATCTTCAAATATTCTTCGTGCATTTTAGTTAGTGCATCCAACACGTCTTCAATATTCTTCTCGGCTTCAGCTTGTGGGTATATCTTTGGGTAACAAAATTCAATATACCAATTTTTTAACCTGGGATCTAGCACTGCAGCTATGGCCATCAATAAGTGACACTCTCCCCAGTACTTATCAAACTTTTCCTTCATTTTTTCAGTCATGACACGAATGAAATTACTCTCGGATAATACACTTTTGTCTAATGTTTCTATGACTTTGTAAACCTCCATAAGGTATAAATTTGCAGTGGGATAATCACTAACAGATATGATATTTGTGCAATCCTTAAAAACCTTCAAAACTTCACACACATCTTTCACATTTTCCCAATCTAGTTAGGTGGGTAAGTGTTTAAAATGTGGTTCGTATTCTGCATATCTAGAAAACAATATAAATTAATAAAATATATACTCAATCATGGAATATAAAAAACATTGGCATTTATAAAACATACCTTGGAAAAACGTCTTTAAACTTAATAGCAACAGATAGCATATCGTATGTGGAATTCCATCTCGTCAGAACATCAATTAGTAACTTCTGTCACGCATTTGAAGTTGATGTGCAGCAGTCGAAAACGTCTGACGCCTTGCCTCTGAATGATTTATATATTTCACAGCTTCACAAACCTCTTCAATGACGAAATCAATCTTTGAAAGACCATCTTTAACAAGCAAATTTAAGATATGTGCGCAACACCGAACATGAAATAACCTTCCACCACAAGGAAGTTTCTTAACTCTATCAAAGTTGGTTTTCAAAGTATTCACCGCCCTGTCATTATATGAGGCATTATCCACGGAAATGGAAAAGATCTTTTTCTCAATTCCCCACTCCTTTAAACATTTGTAGATGCCATCTGCAATATCAAGACCGGTACGAGGAGGAGGTACATGCACAAAACTTAACACACGTTTTTGCAATCTATGTTGTAAAATTTCTAAAGTTAAAATTAATAAAATAATTAAATGAAAGAATATATGCATATAGCATGTTAAAAGAAAGGAAAAAAAAGGTATAGAGGTGTTCATCATACCTCCAATTCTGATCAATGAAGTGCTTGGTGATGACCATGTACTCAATTTTTTGGTGAGATGACTTCCAACAATCAGTGGTCAAACTAACGTTTGAAGCTTCGTTTACATAAGCTTTTAATTTTTTCTTTTCGTGCTCGTATACCTTAAAGCAATCTGCCGTTATTGTGGTCCTACTTACCTTCTCAAACATTGGATTTGACATCTTCATCATGTATACGAACATGTCATCTTCAACAATGCTAAATGGTTGCTCGGTTGCCATTATCCAGTGTGCTATTGATTCCCTCATCTTGTTTGCATCATACTTTGCGTTAGGTGCAATAAAAGGAAACCACTTATTTAAACCCATATCAACATCAACCGGCTGAAAATTTAGCAACTGTTGAGTTCTTAAATATTGCTTTCGTTTCATGCAACTCTCCATGTGTCTTGTCCATGTTGATGTAGGCTTGCCTGTGCTTACAGACAAAAGTTTAGTGCAATGAATGCATTTAACTTTTTCCGTCCCATTGGGAAGAGTCACTTCTTCAACATCCTCCCATACTTTTGCTTTCCTTGCACGTTTACGCTTAAGCAAGACATCATCTTTGTCATTGGGATCTACACTTGCAGTCTCATTAACATTTTGATTATGGGGTGCATCAAGGTTCTTATCTCCATCAAGATTAATGTAATCTTGTGCAGATTGAGATGGTTGATTTTGACCTTCTTGTTGCCTTGAATTTGATGTTGAGCCTTGCATTGTACTAAATCTTTTTTTAGTTCCTTGTTTCATTAATATAAAGATCTAATAACATCAAAAGAAAAACAATTGTCATGACTCATGAATTTAGAAGCCATCAACAATTCATCATTCATCAACATGCTATAACAGAATAATGCATTTTAATAATCACAACACCATCTAGAAAAATATAAGCAAGTTAAAAGGACTTCTTACTTTTTTTTTACCTTAACAGTAAGTTTTTCATAAATTAGACCATTTTAGACTTTTAGTTAGAAACTTAGAATAAGTAACTTTTTGCGAAAATAACTCAACATTTGACTTTGGTATTCAATAGATGAATCTAAAAACATATTTCTTTTTTTACCGGATTGAACGAAAAGGACCAAGTAATTCCGTTTGATCATTGAAAAGATACAAGTCAACTGCTATATTGCTAGTTTATTATTCTATTTACTTGGACTTCTTTTAAAAAATAATAATTAAAAAGAACATGTTATATTGCTGTGAACAAGATAACACATGCATACAGCTTCTGTTTGTTAACAACTTAACATATATGAAACCAATAAATGATTGAACAAAAGTGAATCTTTATAATTTATATAATAGCATACAATAAACAAAATCAAACAATTAAACGATATTAGTTTCAAACTGAACCTGGAACAGAAGCTAAGTGATCCTTGATTAGTTCTAGACTTCTAGGGCAGAGGGTTGAATGTTTGATTGCCAACACTTTGGAAAAGATGGATAAGGAAACACAATCTTCCTTCTGGAGTTTTGATTTCTTAATCCCTTATACGTCGATTCAGTGTCTTGGGAGGCAAAGGGTTTGAATCTAGTATTACAATTAACAAGTTAAAAAGTGGGCCAGGAAGTTTTGTAATGGGCTGAATCATATTATGTGGGCTATAATGTTGGAAAAGAAGTAATATTATGAAAAGCTCGATAAGGCTCGACGAGCCCAACGAGCTTAACATGTTGGGCTCGGGCTCGGGCTCGAAAAATAAATGAGCCTTTTTTATGGCTCGGGCTCGGGCTCGACAAGGTTCAGCTCGTTCGAGCTTTTTATCGAGCCGATCTCGAGTAGCTCGCGAGTAGCTCGGCTCGTTTGCACCCCTAATGAAAACCAGAATCTAGAACTTTCCTAGCAGTGAACGACAGACCATGGTGGCCTCCAGTCAAACCCTCATGACAATGTCTAAGAATCTCACGGCCCTCTTCCCTACTCACATACTTCTTCAACACTCGATCGGCGCCTACACGAAACAAATACGGTAAATCCCATATGTAGTGGTTGACATTTGCGAATAACTTCTTCCTATGCTGATAACTCATGCCCTTGACCACCACTCCTTCGGCCAGATAATTCGCTATGTCGGAGAACCATGGCAGACCTTCCTATTCAGCACTCACGTATAACACTGAATCGCTCTCAAATCTCACTCTCACCATCATCAACGACTCGTGAGGAAACCTATCCCCGATGGTGTCTTCTCTAATCTCCTCTCTCTTTGGATCCTACAAACGTGATAAGTGATCCGCAACAACATTCTCCACTCCCTTTTTATCTCTAATCTCAATATCGAACTCGGAGAGCAAGAGAATCCATTGTATCAAATGAGGCTTGGCATCTTTCTTGGCGAACAGGTATCGCAATGCCGCATGATCAGTATAAACAATGGTTTTGGACAGCACGAGATAAGAATAGAATTTATTGAATGTGAATACCACTACTAGAAGCTCCTTCTTGGTAGTCGTGCAATTCTCCTGAGCATCATTGAGGGTCTTACCGGCGTAGTAGATAGGGTGAAATTGCTTGTCCTTCCACTGACCTAAAACAGCCCCGAATGCAAAATCACTAGCATCGCACCATGAGCTCGAAGGGTAAGCTCCAGTCGGGTGCTACTAAGATAGGGGCGTTAACTAGCTGCCCTCTGAGAAACTCAAACGCCTTCAGACAATCAGCAATGAAGTCGAATGTGATGTTCTTCTCCAGAAGGCGAGTCATGGGCCGGGTGATCTTAGAAAAATCTCTGATGAACCTACGATAAAACCCACATGCCCGAGAAAACTACGAACGGATTTCACACTAGTCGGTGGATGAAGTCTACTAATAGTGTCGATTTTAGCTCTGTCTACCTCAATACTGTCTCGCGAAATCTTGTGCCCGAGCATAATGCCTTCAGTCACCATGAAGTGGCACTTCTCCCAGTTCAGCATCAACTTCGTCTTTATGCACCGCTTCATCATCCTCTTAATATTAGAAAAACATTGATAAAAAGAGTCCCCGTATACCGAAAAACCATCCATGAAGACCTCCATGGAATTCTCGAACATGTCCTATAATATCGCTACCATGCAACACTGGAAAGTAGCCGGAGCATTACATAACCCGAAAGGCATACATTTGTAATATCGCTACCATGCAACACTGGAAATCGCCCTGACTATTGGAGTTCCTCATCGATTTGACGGCATCGAAGGTGACGTTTTCCCTAAACGAAGTGTAATTTTGCCGTCGAAGACGTCAATAAGCGCTTTAGCAGTACGTAGGAAGGGTCGTCTCAAAATGAGCGGGACCTGATCGTCAGCCTCCATGTCAAGAATAACAAAATCCACAGGGAAAACAAATTTATCGACTTTAACGAGTATGTTTTCTACGATTCCCCACGGATATTTTACCGAACGGTCGGCCAAGGATAAACTCATGCGCATCGGGATCGGCTCGCCAAGGTCTAGCTTTTTATAGAGAGAATAAGGCATAAGATTTATGCTAACACCTAAATCGGCTAACGCGTAGCTCTCAGTCGAGCTGCCAAACAAACACGGAATCGTGACGTGTCCCGGGTCTGCTAATTTCTCCGATAGCTTGTTCTGGACTACCGCAGAGCATCCCTCATTTAGGCATACGGTCGAAAGCCCCTCCATCTTCTTCTTATTCAAAAGATCTTTTAGGAATTTAGCATATTTGGACATATGTTGGAGTGCTTCGACAAACAGAAGATTGATTTTTAACTGTTTAAACATGTACAAGAAATGTCCATATTCCTCCACATATTTCTGCAGCAAAAGACGGGCAGGATACGGAACTGGAGTAAGATCGACTTCGGGACTCTTTTCTCTTCTGTTCAATCTTCTTCTCAACAACCTTCTTCGCAGGAGACTCACTGTTTGACGTGGTACTTTCTGGGCCTCGCCTCTCGTGCGTCCTTACAAGAACTCCATCTCTATCTCCTAGTCTACCGATTCCTCATCATCTACCGGCGGCTACTCTCTATCACCTCCTCTACCACTGTGGTTGGTCACCGCCTTCAACTGCACCTTCGGGTTAAGCTAGGTGCTTCCCTGAAACGCTCCGATCTACTTATTAGGTAGCACATGCTTTATCATCTCATCCACCTTCCGAGACATCTCCAAAAATGACGACTGCTGGTTCTTCAATATGGTGTCATTCTCAGCCAGTCTCTACTGTGTGTTATTAACTGTGTCAATAAGGTGGGAAAGCATGGTAGATTGCTTAGTTAGAAGCTCCTTAAGATCCAAATCCATACCGCTACTTTTCCCCGCACTCGAACTCCCTTCCACCTCTGTATCCCTAGGTTGACTCTTCTCCTGCCTCGGTTGAAAGCCCTGAGCATTATCTCCCGACCTCCAACCATAGTTGGAGTTGTTCCTTCATCCGGGGTTCCCGTAGGCATTCGGTCCTCCATTCTGATTTCCTAAGTAGTCCACCTGCTCCTGCTGATCGACTGGTCAATCAACTGTATCGTGCCCTCCTCGACAGATCTCGCACCTCTGAACGATCTTCTTCAAGTCTTTAATTTCTCTCTGCATTGCCCCTAAGGCAGCCGTGATGCTAGTATCATTCGAAACTTGATAGACGCCTCGAGCGGAAGAAATGGTGGTTTTAAAAGTACCTCGGGCGGACGGCTCCCGCCGTTCGTCTAGGGCGAAACTCTCAAACATCGAATCACACTCATCCATATCCAGCTTCTCTAACATGTTCCCTCCAGCCGACGTATTGAATCTCTGTTGCATCTCAAAGGTCAGCCCGTTATAGAATTTCTTGACTACGGCCCATTCAGACAAACAATACTGGGGGCATTTACTAAGCAGGGTATGGAACCTTTCCCAAGCCAAAGGGTATGACTCGTCAGGGTCCATACGGAAGGAATAGATCTAATCACGAAGTCGCGAGGCTTTAGATGGCGGAAAATACTTCTTTCGGAATTTATCTTGGAGTTCGTCCCAGGTAGTGACGGACCTAGGGGGAGGTTTTCCAACCATGATGATGCTCGATCCTCAAGATAAAATGGAAAAAGATGAAGGTAGATAGAAGCATTAGTGGTGTTGGCAATATGAAAAGTTTCGCAGATACGAGTGAATTTGTTTCGATGGCCCGGCGCGCCCTCGTCTTCAAGTCCATGAAATGGGGAGGAATTAGTAATAGAATTCATGACCTTGGTCGGAATCTGCCAATTATTAGAATCGGGCATCGCCGGACGTGTGATAGCAGACCGTCTCCCCGTAACTCCCTTATTCGCTCTCTAGTGAACCGTACACCTAGGGGGAATAGCGTCACCCATATCTAAAGTGAAATCTAAAACGTGTACCTTGCTTTCGCGTAGAGCACGTGTAATCTCCTGAAGATCCATACAACACTCACGAAAATCTCTCTCAGGCTCGTCAAAAATAGTGAACTCTGGTGGTCCTAGCAAACGAGTACGTCACATACGCTGAAAAACAGATAAAAGAGTGAGGACCCAAACTTATCCCTAAAACACACAAGGTATAAATAGAAATTAATAGCAATTAATATAATATAATAAAATAAAACTAATTAATTAAACTAAAACTAAAACTAAAAACAAATAAAAAGCAAAAAAAATCTAATTCGCCAATTAACAAATGTCCCCGTCAACGGCGCCAAAAACTTGATACGCTAAAAGTGGTATATAAAAATAATGCAATAAATTAACCTAGAACAACGAGTAATAAAAACCTACAATACCTTAAACCAAACCACTAGCAGCAGGCAAGTGAACCTATCGGGTGTGTAGAATAGCTATGGGAAGTCCGGGAATATCGACGAACCTAGATTCTAGAAGCTAAATAAATTAATAATTAAGAAAAAGATTATATTTTTTTATTTTTATTTATTTTATTTTAAGACTAAAAATTAATTAGATTAAATTAATTAAACTAATTTGAACTAACAAATTAAACTTAAAATTCTTAGACTTAGACGAAAACAATAATGAGAAAGGCGTTACCTAGGCTTGAAATCCTAATCGTGAATCTTGGATGCTTATCGGCTATACAAACTGTGATGGAACCGGGATCTAAATATACGACACCCTAGACATCCTAGTGACTCCCTGGTCATTCTCTGGGTGTGACCTAAAAGAATTACCTAAGGGACGTATGAAGCAAACCGGTTGGCTGGATTACCTCTCAGTCTCTCCAATAATACTAAAGTACTCTAATGACTAGATCGCCTCTTAGTATCACTAATTACAACACATCCGAGAGTGTAAGGGACGTAAGAAGTAACCTAAAGATGCTAAAAAAATCTAGGATGGTGAAAGTCAAAAGACAATAAGGGGCAAATCCACTCTCGTGCAATCAATACCCAAACCACCTAATGACCAAGACAACCCCAACTATCTATTACCTCTTGGTCTTAAGATAGGTAGAACACTTAATTTCTCTAAACCTTCAAACAATAATTCCTATGGATTATATCCACTATAAACTATAAACTAGTTACGAACACACAGTAGGTAACCTAATATGCGCCTACACATGAGAGATTTTCACAAAGACACATATATAAATATTGAATAAAAGTAAATTAAAAATAAGTACGCATATACATCTTATTAGACATCAAAAAGTTTATTACTATAATATTAGTCCAACACCAATCACCAAGTACCGACAAGCAAACCAAAACTCAACAAATATTCATTCAAAGCCTAGGCAACTAAAAAGAGTTTAGCCAATAACCATGCTTAAAACAAGAATAAAATAAACCAAAGAAACCGTGTTTAGATGAGTAGATGTGAACCCGAACACCTTGAAGATAATCCGGTTTGCGACTGTCCTTTGCTTTGTCTCTTATGTTGGTGCTCTTAAATCTTAATTCCACATATTCTCTCCAATCAAGAACAAAAATCCACGTGTTTCTTCTTTGAATTAATACAGGCTATGGCTATCCACACACCCTTGACCTATCCACACACCCTTTAACGTGGGATTTCATATGATCGTATAACCCTATACGATCGTATGTAGGGTATGTGGATAACCAAAGGGTGTATGAATATCATATACCTTAATATATGTTTCGGTCAATAATAGTGACTGTTGTCCAATCAATCACCAAGCATGGCGATTTCTGCTCCCCGTAAAATATTATCTCTGGCAACTGCTATGGACTCTAAGAAGAAATAATATAATTGTGATAGCGGCTTTTAGGTCTTTGATCAATTTATAATTTTTGTTTTGACCTTTCTCCAAAGTCCATCCCATGTGCTTTGTGGGCCCAATCTAATTCAAAAAGAAAGAAACTTAAATATTAAAACCTAATCATTATTTATTATTATTATTATTATTATTATTATTATTATACATTTCTTTCTCTCTTTTTTTTTCTTTTTAAGATACAATATATAATAGTAATAATAATAATTATTATACTATATTATATTCTTGACTCGTCACTCGTTAGTCTCAAGTTAGTAAAAGTGCTCCAGTTTAGCCCATTGTCTCTTGAAACCATTAAACTCATATGTGAACCAAATATTAATAATATTCAATAAAAATTTGGCTCAAAAGCACTTAAAAGTATAAGAAATATTTATATAATAATATGTATAATTGAGACCACATCAAAAGGATCTGAATATTCTTTTGAAATTGAGTTTGAATCATGGTATAAAGCATTTTAAATTTATCGGGACCTCAGACTTGTGTTTTAAGAAGTAAATCCATGTCATACGTGTGCAATCGTCAACAAAGAGTAGAAAGAAATGAAAGTTTTGCCCCCAATGACCTTTGGGGGTCTCCAAACATCGGAATGAATCATTGAGAAAGGTGAATCGACTTTCGTGTTATTTGGGCTAAAGGAATGTCTATGGCTCTTAGATAAGGCACAAACTTCACACGTAAACACTTTATTTGTAAAATATAGTTTAGGAAATAAAAGATTTAAATACCCGATAGACGGGTGCCCCAAACGTCTATGCCACAACCAAGCTTCCTTATCAGTAGTTTCGTGAGCCAGCATCACAATACCTCCTTGAGTCACTTCTTCCACGTAGTACAATCCTTGGTGCTCAGTGCCACGCCCAATAATCATTCTCGTCCTGATGTCTTGTAAAATACAATAGGTGGGGTGCATTAAAACTATACAGTTAATTCTTTTGTTACATGGCTGATGGATATAGTTTATGTGACAATGATGTAACATAGAGGAAATTTGAGAGTTTTAAGGTGGATGAAATTGAGATTGTACCACTTTTTTCCACATCCATTACCGCGCTGTTTATCGTTTGTATATGAGTTTTTGCTGGTTTAGATGATGTGGTAAGATCTGATAGATCATAAGTCATAGTGTCGGTTGCACCACAATAAAAAATCCATGATTTATCTTGTTTTTTATAAAAACTTTGAGCCATATTTGCCCTTCCATTATGTTCAAGGGTTGGTTTGCAATTATTGAAAGTTTCTTTTATAAAACAATTAAATGTGCCATTTCGTGACCTTGTTATTAATACAGGGGCTAAATTAGAGATATTGTGTTTTAAGAGAAAAGGGTCTGAGGACTTTTTCCCAAACCCGTTACCTATAGGCGGTGATTCATTACAACTCTAACTTGTGGTTGCCATCTCAGCGAAACCTCCACCAGTCTGGTCATTGTTGTTGTTTTTGATGGTGCTATCACTACCTATTGTGGCGGCGAAGTTGTTTCCGATGGCTTAATCACTTCCTACGGCGGCGGTGATGTTGTTTCCGACGTTTTTGTCGGTGGTGTTCTCATTGCCTTTGACTGGTACATTTTCTTTCTCGTCGTTTCCGATGGTGATGGCAGTAGTGTCAACAAATCCTTCTTCTTCTGATTTGACTGCCGGTGATGGTGATAGTAGTGCCGCCCACGGTGGTGGTTGCATCCCCTTGTAAGGCCCCGTTCCTGGTGCCTTACATTTGGCGTTGAATTTACTCATAAATGTAGTTTGTTACAGCGGAAGTCTATAGAAATCGCAACGGAAATTTAAACTTATAAAACACTTCTAACTCTAGCTAGATCTTCAATATGGATAGCCTCGCGCACCCCAAGCTTGCCACGTCATTAATAATACATGCATGTATACTAAAAGTTAGCTACACGCTGAGTGAGTTCTAACGTTCTTTCTTTTCATAAAATTTAATTTATAATTAAATCGCATTCTTTAAACATTCATACGCAATGTAACACTCGTCTATAACTAGTCTCGTACGTACTTGCTCATAACCTAGCCTTCTATTCTTACTTGTAACCAAACCATATCAAGTTAGAGGGATTTTCCATCCTAACTTGTTGCGCATGCATGAGGCCCGAAGGCTCTGTGCGCGCACATGTACTCGTCCTTCTCTGTATAACATCCATTTACATATATATACATATTATTATTCTATGAAAATATTTGATAGGGCTTGCTCCCTATCTTCTTTATGTTCTAACAACTAACATTTACCCATGCTACTAGTATCCATAGCTGGACCATACATTCACACAACGTATATCTATACATTTAAAATTATCATGCCATGCAATCGTACTACATATACGCACATAATTAATAGCTACTGTACTTAGTATCCCTAATTGGACCACATTATCTTTTGTATCCAAAACTGGACCATATTATTCTTTGTATCCATAACTAGACCATATTATTCTTTGTATCAATAACTGGACCATATTATTCCTTGTATCCATAACTGGACCATATTATTCTTTGTATCCATAACTGGACCATCTTATACATATTATCCTAATCAATCAATTCATTGTATCTATAACTAGACCACATTATTATCACCACACATGCCCGAACGTAGTATAGGCTTTTAGTCCTTTATTCTGCCCGTGCATCTGCTTTCCCTTGCATAGCACTCTGTCGTTCACATAAGCAGAGCATCTATTGATGTGCGTCGGATAACCCTATAATAATGACCTTCACAACTAAGCTTTAAATATAAAACGAAATCCTAAAACCACACAACCGGCAAGTGTACCGATCGCAAGTAGTATAGACCTAGGAAGTCCGAGTATCGAACACGTGGACACGTAAGACGCTAACGATCACTAACCCTAGACAAGACCTACCTAAAAATAATATTTAATTGATTTTTGATTTTTACTTACTTAACTAGACTAACTAACAAAACTTACCAAAAATAGAAAACTTAACGGGGACTAATTGTGTTAACTTAGGATGGAGAAAAACGTCTACCTAGGTCTTAATCAAATTGTAGGCCTAACAAGCTAATGGATTGAATGACTTCAAGACACCGGTCCCTAAAGATGACACGACTAAGGATCGCTCGGGCTCACTGGATCACCTCTGGGTCTCACTCAACAAGCCTAAACTACTCAAAATCGCCTAAAACGACCAAACCGGGAAACAATTGCTAACGTGTTCTAATGTTGGATTTCCTCTCAGTCTCACCAACACTCGACCCTAATGGTAATGAATACTACACAACCAAGGATAGAGGAACAATTCAACTTAAACCAAAATAGATCAACTAATCGCTCAAAACACCTAAACCTGACAAGAAACAAACTCGCTTTCACGCAATTCTTATTCTAGCATGCAAATGCAATGAAACAACCCTAACTTCTTATCACCTCTCGGTCTCAAAGAAGGTGTCTAACCGCTGTACTTAATCCAATAAATCATGCAACAACCCTACGGTTGTACCTACCGCAAACAAACCCTAAACACAAAGTCTAGAATCAAAAAATGCACCGATCAATCAATACAAAACAAATCAACCGACACACGGGGTTTATGCAATGAATTACAAAAATTTCTAGCCCTTAAACACAACCTATTTCATGTCTAAATCAAACTTTACAATAACAATTCAAGTCTATCAATCGAACAATCCATAAAACTCATCAAACACTAACAATAATCATCATTCCTAGGTAGAACCGACAAGTTTAGCCGAACATAATATTTGGACAACACCAAATACTCATTAAAATCACCATATAACTTGTCACGCCCCGATTAGCACAATGCGGAAGCGTAAAACAGGAATGTAACAGACACCTCTGGTATCAACACATTGTTTATAAAGAAACAGTACAAACTAATTTACAATTTATTACATTTCATTATTCTATCATTGTTTTATAGTCTAGGTGATTCAAACAAAACTAGTTCGTTAACTATACGATCTTACTAATAGTATCCTTGCTTCTATTCACATAGCATCAACCACACACCTTGGGCAAGTAACAGATCACCAAATCATTCCGATTTAGGTACACCTGAGAAGCAGTTTAAAACGGGTCAACTACTAGAGTTGGTGAGTTTCACGAGTTTAAAGGAAACAGTAATGAGTATTCACAAGTCAACACTTGTAATCATGAAATAAGTATGTATGTATGTAAATTATGTAATTATGCTAAGCTACAGTGAAGCCTTGACTGTATGTGCTGCGTGCATCCATTTCCCACGCTCAATCAACCACTGTGGCCCCTTACCGCCCACAACATGCCCCAAGTAGCTATGTCTAACACTACATAGCGTGTTGTATAATTATGGTCATGTGCAAACGGGATAAAGTCTTAGAAATATATGCCGGCTCCGTTTGGGTTTCTCAAATCAATAGTACTATTCACAAGTCACCGGCTCGAAGTTAATCACTGTGTTAGTGGGGACTTTCGTGTGTTAGCACTTAGATAATTCAAATCAATACATGTTTCAGGTATGTATATGTAATCAAACATGCTTTTCACCCAAAAAGTTCGTAAAACTGTTTAAAGAGTGGGGTCATGAAACTCACGGTTTAGTAGATAATCAGTACTGTATCAGCTTGTGGTTTGTTCGGTCCGCTATCAGTAGTTCCTATGATCAATATTATAATAATATTAATATTTTAATATTATTATAATCTCAATACTAAACTAGGCTGTATAACTAATCTGGGTGTAGCTGAAACGCCCAGAAAGTGGCAATAGGCTTAGGTTGTGATGTTGTTCAATGTCTAATACTTAAAACTGAATTTGGCTCAGATTCCCGTTTTCCCAGCTGGGCCAAGTTGTTCGTTTACGCGTTCAGAAAACAGTTATGGGAAAATAAGCTTGGGTAAATGTATTGGTTAATAAAATGATTAAGTTATAAAGAAGGATCACATACTGGGGTCCCGGATTAGCCACAGAGCCCGTTTCCGTTTATTCAGTTTGATTTAAGAAGAAACGCGCACAATCCATCCGGATTGTCCAGGTTTTTCATAGAAAAGTTCGTTTTTACTTAATTAGTCCAAAAATATGATTTTTGATCACTCTAGGTGTTTTGATATTCCCGCAGGTTCGTAAGTCACGAACTTGCTGGTTTTTATAAAAACTGAATTTGTTTAATCTTTAAATTAGCATAATTATTTAACCGTTAATCATTAAATTATGAAAATTTAGCCACTTATCAATTAAAATATTTAGATTTTTATAAAAATATTTCTAGAATTATTTACTGATTTATTAATTTATAAAAATTCATTTTATCAACTATATTTCGCCTGAAAATCGTCCGTTTGCCCCAAACAATTTCCAAAAATTCCACAAAAATTCCTGAATGCTCAATTCATGTCCCAAATCAACCTGTATCAATTCCAGAATGTAAAAAGCTCGTCCGATATTCTTTTCGGCGCAAATTCGGCTATAAAAATTCACACGCATATCCACAAAACACCTTTAGACTTCTACAAATGATTTCAAAAACTCATTTGTGATCAAAATACATCAAATCTGAGTTCCCAGAAAAATTTCATAATTTTTGAAGTATTTTAGCTATTTTTCCCAAATAAACGTCCCAATTCGGTAATAAATTCCCCAAATATTCTCGGATGGTCGAAAAAATACCAAATTTGAACAGGGACTCATTGACATGGTCCCTGATGTCCCTGAAAAATTTCAAGTCCTAATAATATGCACATCACAACCTTAACCTAAATAGCCCGTAAGCGAGTGTTTCGGCATTACCTTAGCGGGTTTGGCTCGTTTCCGACTTTCTAATCAAATTTTCTGGTTCTTGTGCTTCTATGCAAGTTAGATACAAGTCCTATATCACAAACCAAGCAGGTTTCATCAACAGAACAGCCCTTTAACTTAGGATTTCGGCTAGTGCACAAAAACGAACTTTTGAACCGTAAAAATGCCGTTTCAACCGTTTAATCCGTGTTTATGGCCAAAAAAAACTATCAAAACAGGTTCCTTACCATGTGTATGATCAAAACAAACATTTTTATGGACCATTTTTAGGATTTTTACATGGTTAGGAATGATTTATAACAATCAAGACATGTATATATGTTGTTAAACGAGTTTAAACGAATCAAAAATCGATTAATCATAAGGTTTTTACCTAGTTTTCTTGCTGGTTTTGGCTGTAGAAGAAGAGTTCCAGAAGTTGTGTTTGAAAATATGTGTAAAAATATCTCAAATCTAGTTTATATGTGAAAGGAAAAAAAAAGGGGGGTGGGGTGGCGGCTGCGGCCGAAAGTCCATGGGCCCAATTTGGGCTCATTTTGGCCCAAGTTTCTGATTTATCAAGCCCAAATACGAAAAGCCCAGTCCAAATTTAGTGCGGGTTCGGTTTTTGGCGCGAAAAAACTTATCGGGTGCGTTAAATAGCGCGAAAACGAGTGTTTTTCGGCTAGTTTTGTGTAAAATTATAAAAACATACTATATGTTTGTAAAAATCAAAAAATATTTTCACGGATCGTTTAAAACATTTCAAATAAGTGTTTGGTAAGTCTTTTTCGGCTTAACGGATGATACAATGCTTGGTTTTTAACTATCTTTCGCGTTTAAATCTATAGCGGATAGTTAAACGAGGATGTTTTCGTTTAACTTGTTTGCTATCAAACTAAGGCCGTATTTCTAATGTTTTAGCTTGTATTAAACGTATATCACTTAAAAATGCCCCCCCCCCTGAGATATCTGGGTCATAACCCGACCCGTTCGGTTAATCGTTCGTTTGTTACGCAAAAGGCGTTTATTTGCTTAAACCGGTAAATACGTATTGAGGTGTACCTTGTTTTGGCTCAAATGTCACATAACTCATACCAATCATCTCAAAAATAATTCAACAATCAATCCTACTCATAAACACTTCAATCTTTCAATCAATTGCAAAACTAGTAATCAATTGAATAAATATAAAAAGATGATGAACAATGTAAAAGATGGAAGG
Source organism: Bidens hawaiensis (assembly GCF_021521415.1). NCBI lineage: Eukaryota > Viridiplantae > Streptophyta > Magnoliopsida > Asterales > Asteraceae > Bidens > Bidens hawaiensis. Next base: position 248,837 of record NW_027494463.1, read on the forward strand.
ACATGGAGTGATTCCGGGCTGCAATAAGCTAATGTAAACTAATGGAAATCAGTCCCGAGACTTGTCCTTGCCTTCTTCTTCCTTCCCTAGCCGCCACAAGCTCCAACTCTAAGCCGAAAAAAGATTTTGGTCTTGGTTCCTTGGCAGTGATTTCCGATCGGCAGCTCTCATTAGGGTTAGGATTTTTATTTTTTTTTGTTTTATTATAATGTTATTGTAAGACTTGGGCCTCCATGATGCATATGGGTCGGGCTTTGAGCCTTGTTTTGGAATCGTATGCGTATAATGCTCGTAAGCTCCTCGAAAAGTCCCGGGTTCCTTCTTTCTTTCACCCAAAACCTACATGATTATTAAAACTATGTAAAACCTATATAAATCAAGTAAAAACACATAAAATATAATATAATACGTAGATAAAAGGCGCGGAAAATACGTGTGTTTTACAACACATCAAATATCCCCACACTTAAGACTTTTTCGTCCCTGAAAAAGAGTTCTACTCAGGATCATATCCGAGTTCAACCTACAACTCTTGGTTTTATTTATTTATTATTATTATTAATATTTTTTTTTATTATTTTTAAAGTATTAGAACAAGTGACCCGTTACCCAAATATTTCTTCCAACTTTCACCTAATAAGCTAGATCAGGTCGATTGCCGGTATTACTGTCCACTTTAAACCCATGCCCCTAATACTTACTGAGGCAAATAAGGCGTGACGATTCTATTAATTTGTATGACTAAGTGGAACCCACACCTAAAAGCCTTGCTGCCACTTCACCAATTCCATTATGGTTTTACCGGGCCGAGTCACCCCAACTTGACTTAAACCTTTTGCCACATGATTAAAACATTTCGACTCATATATAAACTATAAACTCTAGCTCTCTTTCAAGTGCACGCAATTACAAATGCATTCTTTCTTTTTTTTTTCTCTGCCTTTTGGCTTTTTGCAATTTTTTTTTACTCATAGTACATGGCTTTGCATGAACAGAAACAAATACAAAAGATAAAACAACTAATATATACAAACGATCATGTGACTCGAGGCTTGAGTATGACCCGACTTTTCATTCCAGTCCTGTCACGAGCTTAGTTAAACAAACAAAACCCCAAAGATGTTTCCCACTAAAGTCAGGCCACTTAAAAGGTTCAATTATGTCAACAACCAAACCGCCCTTTCATTCTCAAAGGCTGAGCCTACCGACACATCGATTACTGAGTCTAAACTGTTCGGTTGCCATACATTATGTGCGAGACTGATGGGCACTGTTCTTATTTATTATATGTATATATTTTTGAAACCACTAAGAATTTATAAAATAACCACTACTCGGTAATAATATCATCTCCTGTTTAACGTAGAGAAAACAAATTTCAAGGGACTATGTTTTTCAGATTTTTTATTTTTTTTTATTATTATTTTTTTATTTATTATTTATTTATTTTTATTTTTTCAAAAATTTTCCTACAACTAAGTAAAATAAACCCCATCCCTACACTTAGAACGAAATCGTCATCGATGAGTACAAGGAAAAGAAATTAAATAAAATAAAATAGAAAATAAAAATAAAGTATACAAGACTAAAACAAAGAACGGGTTACTCCCCTAGTTTGTGTGCAAAATCCTCAATAGCTGAGTAGTATCCAAACGACCGTATAGCATTTCATTCGCGGCCGCAACCTCGGGAGAACCTGTTCCAAAACGCCATCGTAGCTACCATGCACATAATATAACCGGCAAAACTCAAACTCGCTCGCATGTAGCTGCGTATAACACGGAAAAGAAAAACATAAAGAAATAAACATATTTTTGTGTTTTTCGTTTTTATAATTTTTTTTTTTAAAGAACACCCCTTAAATCGACCGACTCGAATGGAGATTGAGTATGAGCGGTTTCATCTTGGAACATCCTGACATAGACAAAACAAATAAAACAGATAGCACACACAAGTAAAAGAAGTACAAACTCTACAACTCGGGCAGTCTCCCGAGTGATGCATCCACATGTCTACGTCTCGGAGAATGAGTCAAGGTAGAATACCTCGACCGTCTGATCAGTCATCGGCTCACCAATGTAGTGCATTAGTCTATCACCGTTCACCATAAACGTCCTGCCTTTATCCTTTATTTCAACAGTGCCATCAGGGAAAACCTCAGTAATCATAAACGGACCTGACCAACGGGATCTCAACTTTCCCGAGGATAGCCTCAACCGGGAATTATACCATAAGACCAAACCCCCACACTTAAACTGCTCAATACCCTTCAACTTACGATCCTGCAGTTCCTTAGCCCGCTGCTTATAACGATCTGAATGATCGTAATTATGGTCCCGTAACTCCTCCAACTCATACAACTGATGAACACGATGATCTCCGGCAGATAACTCAGAATCAAAGGAAGGCAACTCAATGTCAGCATCAGGGGGGTGTTCGGTCAAGGAGACCATCTCAACCTCTGGAAGCTTCCTATCTAAAATCTGCGTGTCTGAGGCGGAGCCTCCACAGAGGTCACTGGAAAACTCCCCCACATGAGTCATGATCGTATCAATGAAGTATAGGGAGTCATCAGCCGATTTGGGATGCTTAGGTGACTGTCGAACGTCATACATGACGTTGTCATCCCCGACTCGAAGGATCAGTTTGCCATCGCGAACGTCGATCAACGCATTTGCGGTGGCCAGAAAAGGTCTGCCTAGAATGAGTGGAACATTATCATCCTCATTCATGTCAAGAATAACGAAGTCCACCGAGAAGATGAACTTACCAATGCGAATGAGCATGTTCTCGACCACCCCTCGAGGGTATTTCACGGAACGATCAGCAAGCTGGATACTCATCCTGGTAGGCCTCGGTTCGCCTAAACTCAGCTTGCGATACACGGAATAAGGCATGAGATTAATACTGGCACCAAGATCAGCCAGCGCATGAACCACCGTATCATCACTCAAGGTGCAGGGAATTGTGAAACTCCCTGGATCAGCCCTCTTTTCTGGTAGCTTCCTCTGTAAGACAGCATAACAACTAGCACTCAAAGGGATGGAAGCGACCTCAGCTAACTTCTCTTTATTCGAGAGAATATCCTTAAGGAACTTCGCATGTTTAGGCATCTGATTCAGTGCCTCAAGGAATGGAATATTAAGGTAAATCTGCTTCAAAAGATCAAGGAATTTGGAGTTCTCCTCCGAATCTCTATCTCTACGGAGTCTCTCGAGGTATGGCAATCTGGGTTTGTAGACTCTCGGTGGTTCGCTCGGTAACTGCTGTCTATCGGCCTGTGCTGAACTCCCTGGGCTGCTCCTCTAATGCACCTGGGGCGGCGCAGACTCCATCTGAATCTCCTCACCCACCTGCTCCTCTACAACTACTGCAGGCTCCTCGACGACTTCTCCTCTAGGCCTCTTCTGAATCCCGGGCTCATCTCGTGCCCCTGCACCGCTTCTCATCGTCACAGCCTTCACGAATCCTCTTGGGTTCTGCTCGGTATTACTCGGTAGTGTACCCTGCAGCCTCTCGTTCAATCGACTGGCTATCTCTCCCATCTGCCGCTCAAGATTCTGAATCGACGCTCCCTGATTCCTCATGAACTGCTCGTGCTCCCAAAACTTCTCCTGAATCTCCTCATGTCGAGAATCCTCTCGCGTCAAAAGCTGTGACAACATCAGCGTCTGCTGCGCCATCATCTCCTCCAAAGTGGGCTTCTTCTCCCCACTGCTCGCTCCCTCACCGGCATCCTGAAACAAACTCTGGGGCTGCTGAAAACCGGACTGATTACCGCCCCTCCAGTTGGAGTTCTGATTGACTTTCCATCCCAAGTTATAAGAATTGAAAGAATTAGGATTTCGGTTTGGATTTCCTATAAAGTCTACGGCCTCCTCCTGCTATCACGCCCTCCTCTGCATATCTCGCACAACTTGCTCTTCGTCTGCAAGTCCTTCACAATCTGCGCTAGCTCCTCTACCTGTGCCGTGAGTGCGGTGGTCGTCTCCACCGAATGCTTGCCGGGTGAAATAGAATCGACGGTCTTACCACCCTTGGCGGGTGGTCGCTGGTAACCACTCATAGCTAACCCGTTAAACAAAGCGATACACTCATGCGGGTCCTTTGTCGTCAGCAGATTTCCTCCCGCAGCTGTGTCGAGCATGTTCTGCGTCACGTACGTCACTCCATTGTAGAACTTCTCGACAACCGCCCAATCTTGCAAGCCGTGCTTCGGGCACAACGCTAAAAGATTTTTGAATCGCTCCCATGCCTTATAGAAACTCTCGGTGTCCTCCATCTGAAAAGAATGAATCTGATTACGTAGATGAGCGGCCTTAGCCGGAGGATCGTATTTCTCAAGAAACAGGGTCTGCATGGCAGCCCAAGTAGCTATGGAGCCCTGTGGGAGGGATTCGAGCCACAGACTCGCTTTATCGATGAGCGAGAACGGCAAAACGCGGAGTTTTATGGCGTCTTCGGATACGCCGGCAAGATGGAAAGTGTCGCAGATACGCGCGATACGAGTGAGATGATGATGCGGGTTTACGTGAAGTAACCCGTGGAACTGAGCAGAATGAGAAATGGTGTTCAAAATGTTCGATGGAATCTGCCAGTTCGCGTTAACTCCAATGGCGGGTGGTGCGATGCTGGATCTCGCGCCAGCATTGGCCGGTCGGGCCCAGTCTGCAACTGTCCTCCTCGGTGGTGGATTGTCACCCATGATTCTATCCCAATTGTCGGAATCAACGGATGAAGAAGTGGAAGATGGTGAAACGGCGCGATGTCTCTCACGAAACTCTCTCTGTGGCTCGGGAAATGCTTCCGTGTCGGGTGGTCCACGAGATCGAGTGTGTCGCATACAACTATACAAATCAATAAAATTAGCCAAATTCCTAACAAATAAATAATTACAAGTAGCACACAAGGTAAGTCCTAACTCGGATTGCTCTCAAAACGCCTAAAACCGTGTCCCCGGAAACGGCGCCAAAAAATTGATGTGCGTCGGATAACCCTATAATAATGACCCTCACAACTAAGCTTTAAATATAAAACGAAAATCCTAAAGCCACACACAACCGGCAAGTGTACCAATCGCAAGTAGTATAGACTTAGGAAGTCCGAGTATCGAACACATGGACACGTAAGACGCTAACGATCACTAACCCTAGACAAGACCTACCTAAAAATAATATTTAATTGATTTTTGATTTTTACTTACTTAACTGGACTAACTAACAAAACTTACCAAAAATAGAAAACTAACGGGGACTAATTGTGTTAACTTAGGATGGAGAAAAACGTCTACCTAGGTCTTAATCAAATTGTAGGCCTAACAAGCTAATGGATTGAATGACTTCAAGACACCGGTCCCTAAAGATGACACGACTAAGGATCGCTCGGGCTCACTGGATCACCTCTGGGTCTCACTCAACAAGCCTAAACTACTCAAAATCGCCTAAAACGACCAAACCGGGAAACAATTGCTAACGTGTTCTAATGTTGGATTTCCTCTCAGTCTCACCAACACTCGACCCTAATGGTATTGAATACTACACAACCAAGGATAGAGGAACAATTAAACTTAAACCAAAATAGATCAACTAATCACTCAAAACACCTAAACCTGACAAGAAACAAACTCGCTTTCGCGCAATGAGACAACCCTAACTTCTTATCACCTCTCGGTCTCAAAGAAGGTGTCTAACCGCTGTACTTAACCCAATAAATCATGCAACAAAACCCTATGGTTGTACCTACCGCAAACAAACCCTAAACACAAAGTCTAGAATCAAAAAATGCACCGATCAATCAATACAAAACAAATCAACCGACACACGGGGTTTATGCAATGAATTACAAAAATTTCTAGCCCTTAAACACAACCTATTTCATGTCTAATTCAAACTTTACAATAACAATTCAAGTATATCAATCAAACAATCCATAAAACTCATCAAACACTAACAATAATCATCATTCCTAGGTAGAACCGACAAGTTTAGCCGAACATAATTTTTGGACAGCAGCAAATACTCATTAAAATCACCATATAACTCATACCAATCATCTCAAAAATCATTCAACAATCAATCCTACTCATAAACACTTCAATCTTTCAATCAATTGCAAAACTAGTAATCAATTGAATAAATATAAAAAGATGATGAACAATGTAAAAGATGGAAGGATATGGAGTGATTCCGGGCTGCAATAAGCTGATGTAAACTGATGGAAATCAGTCCCGAGACTTGTCCTTGCCTTCTTCTTCCTTCCCTAGCCGCCACAAGCTCCAACTCTAAGCCGATAAAAGATTTTGGTCTTGGTTCCTTGGCTGTGATTTCCGATCGGCAGCTCTCATTAGGGTTAAATAATTTTATTACTACCCTACACATTTACTTTCTCTCTTAAAACATATATCGTTTGTCTTTTATCCGCTTTTTGAGTAAGCATACAGCCCCAAAACGTTTAAGGAAAAACGGGTGCTATAACTCACCTGTAGTCGGTTTCTCTCTGAGTTAATGGTAATGCCCTTCCTTAGCTGAGCACGGCCAACTGTGTAACAAGTCACGAGCATCAATTATCTATTACTACTACTTCATACATCTACATTAATGAGCCCTTCAACTAACGAGGGTCTGGGGGCAGTGCCCCTGGTATCGGGGTCTAGGGGCGGCAGCCCCTAGTAGGGTACAAGGGGCAGAGCCCCTGGCTAGGGTCGAGCTGCCTGGTCAGCATGGAAAAATTTTATTTTCGTTAATAGGCCTTTACAAAAAATGCATCAGAAAAATGAATCGGGTTATGTTTTACAACAATTTGATTCGCATGCAAAACCATTCGCGTCGCATGGCAAAACCATTCGTATCGCATGGAAATCCGTTCGCATGGAAAACCATTAACATGGAAACCATTCGCTTCGCATGGTAAACCATTCGCATGGGAACCGTTCGCTTCGCATGGTAAACCATTCGCATGGAAACCGTTCGCGTCGCATGGTAAACCATTCGCATGGAAACAATTTGATTCGCATGGCAAACCCATTCGGATGGTAAAACATTCGCATCGCATGGCAAACCATTCGCATGGTAAACCATTCGCATCGCATGGCTGTGCGATGCAATTCTGTTTCATGCGATCAGGATTGCCTTTTCTTTATTTTTACCATTTTAAAGTTGTTTTCCTTCGTGACACTTCCTTATGGCCCGATTTTACTCTTTTTATGGATTTTGGGTTGTACCAACTGTAACATTCGTTACTTTTCAAACCCGAAAACCCGACCCGTTTTGAATTTTCGGATTTCTGTTTTCAAGTGCATACATACATACATACATACATATATATATATATATATATATATCTATATTATATTCACGGGATTTCGTTTGACGTTCGTAATGTTTACTGACTCGGTTTATCATTCAAAGTATGTTTTTTCGTCATTTATATTCCGACGTTTGATGTTCAATGTGCATTCGAATAGTATTGATTCATTTACAAAATCTCGAGCTTTATCGTTAATTGTGCTTTGCGGGATTTGACACGTAAATATTCCAAAATCGAAATTATTTAACTTAAATTATATAGTTCAAGGTTAAAAATGAAATATTAAATATTAATCTTAAACCAAAGATTCTTGAAACTTCAAGGACTAAATTGTAAATTACATTTAAAATATAATATTAAATTAATTATTCACCCAGCCCCCCCCCCCCCCCTCCCCTACCCCCCTTTAATTCATTTTTCCGGCAAACCGGCCGGCGGCGGCTCCGGCCAAAGTATAATCATCATAAAACTCGCCAAACGACCAAATTAAACCCCGTAAATAATTTTGTCTATAATAAGAAACCGTAATCCTCGTTAATAAACTCGTTATGAAGACTGTGATACTCGCCGGATTTTCGGCCAACGCATAATCACTAATTAATGATGACGCGCTCCTCTAACAACTATAAAATGGACCCTAGCAATCGTTTAAACTCGCTCACATCTTCAATTTATCATAATGCATGTTCTATATCGCTAAATAAACCGTCAAAGCTTCATTTTCCGGCGACCATGGTTCACCCTCTTCCCGCCACACCAATAGGTAATACTTACATGATATTTGATCGTTTTTCACCACTAATCAAAACCCCTAACATGATTTTAGCAAGCATGGATTGATTTAAACAGATTAAGAATTAGGGTTTATGTATGAAGATGAAGAACTTGTAATGTTATATTTATTTAAGTTGTTTCATACTAATAACAAATTGTTAGACTGGGCCAATGGTTTGGACATGCTTCTATAACTAGGAGGACCAGGGTTCATGGCATTTATTTTTTAAGACCCTTTTCTTTTTATATAATTTATAAAAATCATATTATAACAAATAAAATTATTTTTAAGTTAATTATAAATTAATTTTACCAAATTTCATTCAAAAACTCACCCTTTTTCGTATTCGTTATGTTTCGTAAAAATCCGGTTAATATATTATTATATATCTTTTCGTTAACTTTAATTCGTTAGACTTATAATTAGTTAACGGTAAATCATTAGATTTTTTAATTTGTTAACTTGAATTCATTAGATTTATAATACGTTTAACTTTAATTCGATAGCTTTACAATTCGTTAACACTTTCTTTTTCAAAATAAAATATACATTAGCACTAAAATTCCGTACACGTTATATTCAAACTTAAGTAATATTAAAATACTAATAAATCGTTAAACCGTTAATATAAATTCTTTCACTTTTAATCGTTAAGCTTTAAATCATTTGTTTTAATTCGTTAAACTCATATTTAGTTAACCATAAACCGTTTGTTAGTTTATAATTCGTTAACTTTAATCCAATAACATAATTATTCTTCAAGATAAAATCCGTGCCTTGTAAATACAATAAACCTCATATTAGCGTTAGTTATATTATTAAAATATTACAAACCGTTAAAATTTCTTTAAGCTTAAAAATAATAGTAACTAATCCATGCCTTAAAACAATAAAATAATTAAATCACACATGTTCCCAAAAAATAATAAACTTTAATAATCTCATTGGATTAGTCTTTAAATTCCGTATTTATTTCATTTATAGTTCGTGACGTTTGACCGCTTCAGTTTCGTTATTGTGCTTTCGGCTTTCATTACAAGTTTGTCTTTGATTTCGAGGTGAGTTTTTCATCACCCATTTTTAATGTTTTAGGGTAGCATATGTATCCTTATAAAAATTCAAGCATTGTTTATTCTATTACAAACTACAATTCGTATATAGACTTGTGTGCTACTTGTATTACTTGCACGAAATTTACTTGCACGATTGGGAAGCCTCATTAAGTATGATCATACGCCCCCCTTTGCACTCCGGTCCATTTGTATCGAGTGAAAAAGGGCCTCATTATCCAAGTACGTTGGTTGTTACCAATTGGAAAGGACCTTACTTGCGCGATTACCCAAGTACGTTGGTTGTTACCAACTAGAAAGGGCTTACTTGCTCGTTTATCACTTGTCCATGAGTTGTACGGTTTTTATGTATGTATTTAAACTGTGGAAACTCACCAGCTATATTTATAGCTGACCTTTATTTTATACATATGTTACAGGTGTAGAGATACGAGGATGAAAGTTAGAAGACGCATAGCATGCTTATAGGATATTCAAAGAAACCTTATTGTTTTGTTTATTTATTTGTTACAACTTGTATTATTTGATAAACTTGTGTTACATGAAGGTTTAAATGAAATAATGTTATTATGGTCACCTAATAGTGTCATGTGTGTTTGAGCAATCTGTACGTCACACTCAGGCGTTTCCGCTTTAGCCGGGGTGTTACACCAACTTTGTTTACCCGCGTTTTACAAGGTCTGAACCTCACTTTTGTGTCCTATATCACCCCCGGTGGGTTACGGCCTACCAAATTCACGTTTTTATTATATCTTACAGCCCGATCTACCATTATGTCGGGTTGCATGTCAAAATCGACCTCAAAGACTTAACCTTTTTCATGGAATGCACCTTACGGTCTCGGGTTTGGTTCGGATCTGAACAACCCGCAAATCTGGTGGTGTCTTCTTATTGTTTGAAGATACTTGAACACAAAATCTTCCTTGGCTCTTCTTGGGTTTCAGATCTGATGAGAGAAGGAGAGCATGTGTGTGTGTTTGAGTGTGTGAAAGGAGGCTGAAGGTGAGGAGTGAGAAATGCTAGGGTTTTTAGGAAAGATTAGGAGTTTAAATACTCCAAGTCTATGGGCCTTAGGCCCGTGACCACTCTCAAGTCCATACATCAATCCTAAGCCCACCACTCAACCCTTTTACTATTTATCACAATTAACTAATGACACACAATAAATAATAAAAACATCCTTTATTATAATATCCTCGAAATGTGGATGTTAGAGATGTTACAGTCCAAAGAGGCGTCATATGTATACCACCATGAGCTATGACTTCCTTGAAACAGAATTTTTCTATAAGTCCCAACATAGTGGCATGGGGGGAAATTTTGGTTTTTGAGGTTGTAAATTAAGGCTATTGGCAAGTCGGATCAATATATCTGAACCCGGGTTACCGTCCTTGGACATGGCAGCCCTTTTGGTTTGAAAATCGAACAAATATACAATTGTGGGATGGAAGATGATGAGCAGGTTTGGTCCTAGATTCCATAGCACTACTCTAAATACAATGTTTTCAATGGAAATTCAAAGGTAAATTGTTATTATTTGTTATTGGTATAAATTTGTATGTTCTCTCAAATTACAATGGAAGATGAATAAATACAAAATGAAGGTTTGACTATTACAAGAAAAAATAAAATAAAAGGAAAGTGTAATCCTTTGATTACAGCCTCCAACGGTTCATGATTGCTCTCAATTAAGTTGATGAAATTGAGAAATGATGGAGGCTGATCCTAATATATTTTTTTCTTCTTATAAGTTTCTAACACAGTGAATGCTTTCTTTAGGATTCTATCCACTTATGTAAACTTATTATTTATACAACAATTATAAATATATAAATCTTTATCAGCCAGGGGCTGGATAATACTAATAGAACACGAATAGTGGCGGACCCAGAAAATATTCTCATATGGATCGGTTTGAATTTTTGCAGTACAACAATACTAAAAAAAATTTCACAGAGGACGACCGACCTCATACTAGTAGGGTAGATTCGTCCCTGAATCCCGCCCCCAAATCATGAATTGATAAAGTATACAAAATCAAAGTTGCACTACTCATCCAATCAAAGGGTATTAAATTAGATTTGTTGTTATTTAATATGAACGAACTAACCTTGTCCTCCTCCAACAACCTCGCAACTGAGGACGATTTGCTATTAAATATTTTCTCATTAGGAGCTCGCAAAAGAAGCCATACCATAGATAGAAAGATTGCATAAACCACCCTCTTCTATGTCGGAACATTTTTTTTATCCAGTTAATAGCATGTTTAATAATTTTTAACGCTTACTAAAAAGTACTTTAGACTTCAGAGATTGGGTATCTTGAACTTGGACAACGTACTTTATCTGTGATTTGTGAACTAACCGTTCTATTTTTGTCACAAACTAAAAGTCATAAAAAAAAAAAGAACTCGAATGCTAATTGTTTTGAAAAGTATATAGCTAAAACTTTATTATATAGAAGTATAGAACGTTGCATTGTCTCTTATCAGGCATGCATGCCTTCTCCTATTTGATTACTTTTTGTTAGGCATTTTTGAAACTCACAAAAAGAAAACCTATTTCTCATTTAAAACTTTGTATATGTCATTAAATTTATAACTCGTTAAAACTTGTATGAGTCTAATGTAAGAATAAATATTAATATTTATATTTATTTATATGATTATCATTTTCATTTATATTATAATAGATTAAAATAATTAATTATGCCTTATCATATATTAGTTGGCTAATTATTATTGGACCATATTACCTTTAATTAACTAATAAAGGGTTTTCCCTTAGGTATATACATAGAGAGAATAAATTATCATTATAAAAAAAATCAAAGACACACATACAATTTTATGTGTTTCCTCTCTCCTAAACCGGGTTTCTCTCAAGAAACTTAACACCATCCTTAACTATACATCCTAAAAGGGAACTCGATCAAGATGACAAGCATGCCGACTACGTCATACTCTGCTGCAGTTACTACTCTCTATGCTGTAACAGGTTCATAGGTTTAATATTTATCATGTTTTTCCATTACTAACATGAAGAACTGATCAACATGTGGTATCAGAGCGATGCTGATTAATCAGTTCTTCATGTTTTCCCAAAACCTGAAATTAAAATCTGAAGACATGAACTTTGATTAAAACCTTTTTTTTCAATTTCTGTTTTTATGTTTTTTTAAGAAAACAATTTATAAAACTGGTTATAAATGCTAAAATTTATATTTAAAACTCTAATATACTCGAAATCTGTGAAAAATATGTTTAAGATTTCATTTCCAGTAAAAAAATTTACTAAATATTCCTCGAAAATGTTCTTCATGTTCATTATAAAATTCGAATAAAAATTCTTATTTTGGATGAATTGAAGGATTAAAATGTATCGTTTCCAATTTTGATTGATTTTATCTATTAAAACTTTTGAAACATGATATAATTTATCAATAAAAGATTTCGTAATATTAGATAAACTAGTTTTAGAGCCTGTGTTACACACGAGATAATTCAAATTATAAAATTATAAGTAAAACAAATAATTACATGGTGTATATGAAAAAAAATATATTACATCTATGCTTGTATCTATACAATGTGTATATAAATTGATTTTATTTATATCACAAAGTGGTTTTTTTAAATGAACTTAATAAAAAATATCCATGCAAAATCGTACCCTATAATGCTTCTTTCTATTGAAAAATTCATTCTCGGTGTCATATATGTATAATTGAAAGAATTTTGGTTATGAACCAATTTCGAAAATAAAACTTCACATACGATAGTAGTTCTAACCAATCAGCCTAAATACAAAAGAGACGTTACCTTTATTGATATATTTATCAATTTACCACCCATCAAAAGAAAGTAAGATATTAAATTGTAACAATGGATGTTCTTCAAGAACTATGTTTTTCTGAGCTAATCATAAAAAAGATTTTGATAAGATTTAGAGGGCTTCTCGACTTTGTCATAATGACAACATAAAAAATAACATGTTAACCCATTCAATTTTGTGAATATTTTGTTTCATTTGAGCATAGTTTTGCATGACATGCTTCCCATACAACGTTCTGATCACCATTGAAGGAAAAATTAATGTTAACATAAATATTTGAAATTTGATAAAAGTTAGAAGCATTGATAGGTATGGGTGGCATGTCGAAAGTGTTCACAATCTTTTCTTAAGTTTTAATAGTTGAGGAAAAAATAGACAATTTGCCAAATCCCGAACCTTTTGATTATTTCAAAAAATGCCCTTAAAAATAAACTTGAAACCCGAATCACGTTTAAAATTCTAACTTTCATACTTTTGACATTTTAAAGTCAACACTTTGATCCCATAACAAATTTGACAATAAATCTATTCTGCATTCTCAAACTTTTAAAAATACTCAAAATTTTCATTTTTGACCTGTAACAAAATTTGACCTAAATGCAGTTAACTTGTACCAAACAATTTATTTACCAACTTTTGACTCATAAAATCAAATTTAACTTCCACAAAAACCCAAAACAATTTTCATTTGAAAAACAAGATTTGTTGCTGATTTTTGGAATTCACCAAGTATTTTGAAATATATTTATAATATATATAAACGAAAACCTAAAATCCTATGTGTCGCGATGTGGTCGCTTCCTCCTTTTATAGAAGCCACCAGATTTCTTGATTTTTAAATGGAGGCCTCTCATTGATTTACCCAAATTCATGGGTATGGGTCTTACCAAAACTAGATAGCTCTTAAACGGGTTATAACATCTAATTAAATTAAAAATCAATCTAACCAATTATTTGATATGAAAATCCTATAAAATAGGGATATACTAAAATTTAATATCCAATTTAAAAAGAAAAAGATATTATTTGTAATCAATAAACAATTTTATAGTAAAAAAACATAAGCAGGTCATGGTTCACCAAATCCAGATAGCTTTTAAATGGGCTATAACATATCATTTATTTATGAAACTCTTTCATCATCAAACCCTAAGTATATTATTAACTTTCTTACAATAAAGAAAATTAAAATCCAAAAAATAAGTATTGAAAAACAAAAAATGTAAAACAACCATTCTTTCAAGCCATCAGATTGCTTTATTTGTAAATGAAGGCTTCTCACGCATTTGACCCGAATTCACGGGTAAACGTCTCACCAAACCCAGATAGCTCTTAAACGGGTTATAACATCTCATTATATTAAAAAAATAATCTAATCAAATATTTGATATTAAAATCCTATAAAATAGGAATATACTAAAAATTAATATCCTATTTTATTTTTAAAAAATATATTATTTATAATTAAGAAATAATTTTATAAGAAATAAAATAAACGGGTAATGGATATCACCAAACCCATATAGCTTTTAAACCGGATTATAACATATAATTTTTTTGTGAAACTATTTCATCATCAAACCTCAAGTATATTAATTATTAACTTTCTTACAATAAATAAAATTAAAATCCAAATATACATATATAAATATTAAAAACGAATAACGTAAAACAACCCCCGTAATACGGGGGATAAAATCTAGTTGTAAAATAATATGTTAATATTTATATTTATAAAAATATATAGATATTATATAAATATAGTGTAAAAGGAAAGTGAATAATTATTAATTTATTACATATATTAGGGTATATTAGTTTTTGAGGGAAAAAATTGTAAGAATTAACCAAAACATGACAAGTATATTCATTTATTTTACTTTATTAGAATAGGTAGATATAATTATATCATTTTAATTAAGAAACATAATAATCCATAAAATTTCAAATATTTTCATTCTTATCACAAGTTCTAAATTTGCATAAGGTTTTCGAAAAAAAAAATTAAAAAAAAAGATAATCACGTTTTTAATGTGATTTACATGTCATGTTTCGAAAAAATTGTGAAAATTAACCAAAACATGACAAGTATATTCATTTATTTTACTTTATTAGAATAGATAGATATAAATATATCATTTTAATTAAGAAACATAATAATCCATAAAATTTCAAATATTTTCATTCTTATCACAAGTTCTAAATTTGCATAAGGTTTTTGAAAAAAAAAATTAAAAAAAAAGATAATCACATTTTTAATGTGATTTACATGTCATGTTCGTTAAAGTTATTATTATTATTATTATTATTATTATTATTATTATTGTTGTTGTTGTTATTATTTGAGAAAACTCAACTTAATTTTAAGAGAACTCATTTTTAAGGAACTCAAACTAGATAATTCAATTTTTCGTGAACTAATGTAACATTCTAAAATTTTAATGATTAATAAAGGAAGTTATGTTTAGTGATTTCGCGTAATTATTTGATATCGAGTAAGGAGCGGATCATGGACTTAGATTAATTGAGATGGGTTAAATGAGAATGGGATTTAAGGGATATAAATATCCCCTAAAACCCCAAATTATCTTCATTTCCATCATTTTCCTAAAAACACTCCAAAACACGCACACCACCTACAACCGCCGGCGGCAGCCGAGGAGAGGGAGAGCGAGGTCCGAGAGAGAGAGCGGTTGGTTGTGATTAAGCAAGTAAACGAGATCCAAACAAGCCCAAAAAGGTATGGTTCTTGATCTTTGAAGTTTAAAGATCCAAGCTTTTTAGTGTATAAACGACCGAAAATGGTCGGGAAGCGTAGTGGGTGATATTGAACCATAGCAAGGGTGTTAAAATCGCTCGAAATGCCGATCAGAAACTAAAACAGCGGCTGTCTGGGCAACTTCGCCTTCATCTGGGCAACTTCGCCTTCAAAGCGATGAACTTCGCCTGCAAGCTAAGTTCGCCTGATGAACTTCGCCTGCAAGCTAAGTTCGCCTGATGACAACTTCGCCTGAGGTCAAGTTCGCCTAATTGATAACTTCGCTTACGGCCAAGTTCGCCTAACTGGTAACTTCGCCTGAGGTCAAGTTCGCCTGATGACAACTTCGCCTGAGGCCAAGTTCGCCTAATGGATAACTTCGCTTACGATTAAGTTCGCCTGATG
Organism: Bidens hawaiensis; assembly: GCF_021521415.1. Classification (NCBI taxonomy): domain Eukaryota; kingdom Viridiplantae; phylum Streptophyta; class Magnoliopsida; order Asterales; family Asteraceae; genus Bidens; species Bidens hawaiensis. The sequence continues at coordinate 264,983 of NW_027494463.1, forward strand.
ACAACTTCGCCTAAAGCCAAGTTCGCCTAACTGGTAACTTCGCCTAAAGCCAAGTTCGCCTGAGGCTTAACTTCGCCTAAAGCCAAGTTCGATTAGAAAATAAACTAAAAGCGATAAGTTAAAGTAAGCTAATACTAGGCCATCAGAGTAGATCGGGCGAGTATTGATACGTATGTTTGTTATACAGTCAGCCGTGCACAACTGAAGAAAGGGATTACGATCAACTGTGAACGTAACCGTGTTCAGGTGAGTTTCTAGCCCCATTCCTTGTTATGTTTTCGGGGCTGTGTGCATACTTGATGTGTTGTTAATACATTTATCCTAAGTGATAAGTGTATGCCCTATGTGATATATGTGATATGTATGATCGATTGCTTGATGGTACGTGAACGGTCTTCGGATATTGCACGTACTATCAGGTTGTAATGTTAAGTATAAGGTAAGTATGATATGTATGCTCATGCGTATAAATGTGATAAAGTTAATAAAAGAAGGAAATAAAGATGTATGGTTGTATGGTTACGAAAAGGGTACCGAGCCCTAATAATACTCGAGGTATGATGTATGGTTGTACGGTTACGAAAAGGGTACCGAGCCCTAATAATACTCGAGGTATGATGTATGGTTGTATGATAACGAAGAGGGAATCGAACCCTTCTAATATTCGAAAACTAGGGACCAGACCCTTATAATATCTGTGATGATAGGGACCAGACCCTTATAATATCTGTGATGTTAGGGAATCGAACCCTTCTAATATTCGAAAACTAGGGACCAGACCCTTATAATATCTGTGATGATAGGGACCAGACCCTTATAATATCTGTGATGTTAGGGAATCGAACCCTTCTAATATTCGAAAACTAGGGACCAGACCCTTATAATATCTGTGATGATAGGGACCAGACCCTTATAATATCTGTGATGTTAGGGAATCGAACCCTTCTAATATTCGAAAACTAGGGACCAGACCCTTATAATATCTGTGAGGTTATAGGGCGAAAGGCTCTTTAAAAAGTATGATTATGTATGTAAGGAAAGTATGAAGGTAAAAATGAACGTATGATTATGTATGTAAAGAAAGTATGAAAGTAAAAATGAAAGTAAAAGCACTTAGGTGTATATGAAAGAAAGTTAAGAGATTAAGTATGAAATGTAAGAATGTATTGTATGATTATCTGATTAACTAGAACTCACTCAGCGTAGCTGACTTTTAGTATGCACGCAGGTGAGTAGGATGAGGCAGCTCGCTTGAGGAGACACATGGCACTGAACAAGAATCTGGCATCTGAAGACTTATGATGTGTTAATTTTAATGCTTTAATGTGAAAGACGATGAATGTTTTGAGACAAGTTACGAATTATGTAATGTTTTATGAAAGTTTTATATTCCGCATAAATGTTTTAATTAACTCTGATATTTAGAACTGTGTTTATGAGTAAATCCAACACGAAAGTAGGGTTACCGGTAACGGGGCCTTACAAGTTGGTATCAGAGCAAAGTTCGAGAGATTTAAGCATCCTACATGCTTAGACTCGAACAGAGTATGGAATTTAAGTAAGAAAGGAAAGAAGATGCCAGTTCAAGAATGCCATGTGTCGCTCAAGCAGGATCAGTAAAGGTAAATGGTATGATTAAATGATATATGTTAATGAGAAAGAAAAGATACGTGAACGTCAGGGATAGGAATAATTGATTGTTTGATTTGACAAACTGCTTAAGTAGAACCAGCACAAATATACTCATAAAGGGAAGTGTATAGGACACGGAAAGTAACGTGATCAGCTAATCACAACTGGCCACTGTTATTACCTGTTAGCCTTACTATCCTTGTACTAAATAGTTCCTTGAGTGATGATGTTTGTGTTTTCCCTTTTAGAATACGATGGCTGGAGCTGGAGACATTGTTGGAGCTGGAGGTCGCACTGGACGACGCGGCAGGCCTCGTCGTGTCCAGCAACCTTCGGTTGAGACAGCTTCCAACACCGAAGCTGAAGGAAGCGCAGCGGGAAGAAACCCGGAAAACAATGAAGGAGTTCAACTGGATCCCGCAATTCAAGCAGCTATTGTTCAAGCTGTAGCCACTGCTGTGAAAAATATTACCCTGGGAAGGTCTGCTGGAAGCCGTGAAAGAACTGTTGAAGGGGCAGGAGGTAATGGTAGGAAGGATGATGAGATGGAAAGAGGTGACTCAAGTGAGGTAAGGTCTGTGAAAGATGATGATAGGAAGAGGGGCCGAGGCGGTTGCAACTATAAGTCCTTCAAAGGTTGTGACCCGCCTAAGCTGACTGGTCTAGGAGACGCAATTGCTACTCTTCAGTGGATAACCGCCATGGATAAGGTTATCCGCATTAGCGAGTGCCGTCCCGATCAAGCGGTAGGTTATGCTACTCAATCTTTTGAAGATGAGGCTATGTATTGGTGGGAGAGTGTGGAGCAGAGGAAGACCAGATAAGAGATCAAAGAGATGAAGTGGGACGATCTGAAGGAATTAGTAATGAAGAAGTTCTGTGCTGACGCCGAGGTTGAAAGGGCGGAGATGAAGTTCCTAAACTTGAAAGCTGGGACGATGACACATCGTGAGTACACTACAGAATTCAACCGAATGTCTAGGTTGGTACCCGATATGGTCAGCACTGAGGCTAAGAGAATCAAGTGTTATGTGAGGGGATTACCACAGAGAATCCGCATGTTAGTCAGGACAAGTAAACCTGCTACTTTCGATTCTGCTGTTGAACTCGCAGAAATGGTCTATGCAGACCTGGCTGCGGATGATGTAGTGGTGGGAGATGAGAAGAAAGAGAAGAAATGGGTCGCTTCTGCTAAACGACCCGGTACTCAGTCGTGGAACCCCAAAGATAAGAAGCAGAGAGTGTGGGAGAAGAGATCGTGTAAGACCTGCGGAAAGATGCATGGGGGTGAGTGCAAGTGGGGTAAAAGTTCTGGTGTTTGTCTCAAATGTGGAAAGGCTCATGGTGGAGAATGCAGAATTGGGTCGAATGTCTGTTATAAGTGCGGAAAGGTAGGGCATTATGCTAATGAGTGCGGAGCAAAGCCAGCATGTTACAAATGTGGCAAGCCAGGCCATATGGCAAGGGAGTGCACTGAAGGTGAGGCTGGAGGTAGTGGGATGAAAGGTGCTGAACAAGCAAGGCCGAGGACTAGGGCCTACATGTTGACCCAAGAGCAAGCTAGACAGATTCCTGATGTTGTGACCGGTACGTTCTTAGTAAACGGCATTTCTGCTGCCGTATTATTTGATTCTGGTGCGAATAGAAGTTTTGTAGCTACGACATTTAGTAAACTAGCTAAAATGAAAGACTGCCGAGTGTCTGAAACTTTGGTAGTAGAAACCGCCAGTGACACTTCGGTTAAAATAACAAAGATGGTTAAGAACTGTAAGATAGAATTGGAAGGACATGAGTTCCCGGTTACCTTGTACGTTATGACCTTGGGAGGGTTCGATGTGGTTTTGGGTATGGATTGGTTGTCTGAGTTTGAGGCTCAGATAGTATGTAAAAGTAGGATGATAAGGTTAAAGTCATTGGATGGTAGTGCGGTGACGGTTTATGGTGATAAGGAAAGTTCTGGGCTTAATGTCATTTCGATGATGAAAGCTGAGGGTTTGCTAAGGCGAGGGTGTTGTGCCTACCTGGTGTATGTCGTCAACGCTACGGCCGAGACGAAAGAGATGAAAGATGTTCCTATTATGCGCGACTACCCAGAAGTATTCCCTGAGGATCTTCCGGGGTTGCCACCGGAGCGAGAGATAGAATTTCAGATAGATTTAATACCAGGAGCCCAACCTGTCGCAAAAGCGCCTTACCGTCTAGCACCGTCCGAGATGAAGGAATTGATGTCCCAACTGCAAGAACTCCTCGACAAGGGTTTCATAAGACCGAGTGTTTCCCCGTGGGTCGCACCAGTATTGTTCGTGAAAAAGAAGAATGGAAGTATGAGAATGTGCATAGACTATCGTGAGTTGAATAAGCTTACGGTAAAGAACAGATATCCTTTGCCAAGGATTGATGATCTGTTTGACCAACTGCAAGGTTCAAGTTGGTTCTCACGAATAGATCTCAGATCAGGCTACCATCAGCTGAAGGTGAAAGAGGCAGACATCCCAAAGACAGCGTTCCGAACACGGTATGGACACTACAAGTTCCTCGTAATGTCATTCGGTCTAACAAATGCTCCTGCATCATTTATGGACATGATGAATAGGGTGTGTCGGCCGATGTTGGATAAGTCGGTTATCGTCTTCATTGACGATATATTGATTTATTCAAAGAGTGAGTCTGACCATGCCGAGCATCTGAGAGAGGTATTGGAAGTTCTGAAGAAAGAGAAGTTGTACGCCAAGTTTTCGAAGTGCGCATTCTGGTTATGAGAAGTGCAATTTTTAGGTCATGTGGTTAATCCGGAGGGGATTACCGTGGACCCAGCTAAGATTGAAGCGATAACGAATTGGAAGACTCCGCAGAATCCGACTGATATACGAAGCTTCCTAGGGTTAGCTGGCTACTATAGGAGATTCATCGAAGGTTTCTCCAAGATAGCCGCACCGCTGACCGGTATGACCCGAAAGTCGATAGTATTCAGTTGGGGAAAGTTTCAGGAGGAAGCCTTTGAAGAATTGAAGAAGAGACTCACGCAAGCTCCAATCCTTACTTTACCCGATGGTGATGAGAATTTTGTTGTTTGTGCTGATGCCTCGCATCAAGGGTTAGGTTGCGTGTTGATGCAACGAGGGAAGGTGATAGACTACGCGTCTAGACAGTTGAAGGTCCATGAGAGTACTTATCCGACGCATGATTTGGAGTTAGCAGCTGTAGTGCATGCTCTTAAGATATGGAGGCATTATCTGTACGGCACTAAGTGTACTATCTATACCGATCATAAGAGTTTAAAGTACTTCTTCGAGCAGAAAGAACTGAACATGAGGCAGAGAAGATGGTTAGAATTGATAAAGGATTACGACTGTGAGATTAAGTATTACCCCGGTAAAGCTAACGTGGTCGCTGATGCGTTAAGTCGTAAGAATGAGGAAGTCCTTGCAACAGTGAAGTCATACAAGTTGATCATGAACCCGAGTCTTTTTGAAGAAATCATCAAGGTGCAGTCAGAAGTGTTAGTAGATGAAGGGTTAGTAAAGAAAGAAAGGATTTATGGCCAGCAAGATGAGTTGATGGAAAACACTCATGGATTTAAGACTAGGTTCGACTGTATGTGGATCCCACGCCATGGTGATCTTAGAAGTCGAATCTTAGGTGAAGCTCATAAGTCAAGGTACTCAATCCATCCAGGAGCTACAAAGATGTACCAAGACTTGAAAAGAGATTACTGGTGGCCAGGAATGAAGAATGATGTAGTGGATTATGTTAGTAAGTGCTTAACTTGCTTACAAGTCAAAGCCGAGCACCAAAAGCCTTATGGGAAGATGCAACCGCTAGAGATACCTGAGTGGAAATGGGAACACATCACCATGGATTTCATAACTAAGCTAACTCGTACAGCTAAGCAACATGATACCATCTGGGTGATTGTGGACCGTTTGACCAAGAGTGCTCACTTTCTGCCCATACGAGAGACCATCTCGTCAGAAACGTTAGCAAGCTTGTTCATTAAAGAGGTTGTGGCTAAGCATGGAGTACCGTTATCGATCGTGTCTGACAGAGATACACGGTTTACTTCAAGGTTCTGGAAGAAATTCCATGAAGCTATGGGGACGAGGTTAAACATCGGTACGGCGTATCATCCTCAAACCGATGGACAGTCTGAAAGGACGATCCAAACCCTTGAGGATATGCTACGTGCTTGTGTTTTAGATTTTGGTGGAAGTTGGGATGATCATCTGCACCTGGCAGAGTTCTCCTATAACAACAGTTACCATTCAAGTATTGGTATGCCACCGTTCGAGATGCTTTACGGTAGACGATGTAGAACCCCGGTGTGTTGGGGTGAGATTGGTCAGAAAGAAATGGGAAGCCTAGAAGTGGTTCAAGAAACGTCTTCAAAGTTCGATCAGGTCAAAGCAAGAATGAAAGCCGCTCAAGACAGACAAAAGTCTTATGCAGATAAGCGGCAACGACCAATTGAGTTTAACGTTGGTGACAATGTGATGCTTAAGGTCTCGCCTTGGAAAGGAATTATCCGTTTCAGAAAGAGGGGGAAGTTGAGTCCGAGATACATTGGACCGTTCAAGATTGTTGGTCGTGTGGGTGAAGTAGCTTATAAACTGGATTTACCCGATGAGTTAGAAGGAATTCATTCAACCTTCCATGTTTCTCATCTGAGGAAGTGTCTAGCTGATGACACGTCTCACGTGCCATTAATGGACATCGAGGTTGATGAACAATTGAACTACATCGAGCAACCGATAGAGATCGTTGATCGCAAGGAGAAGAAGCTTCGTCACAAGATTATACCTTTGGTAAAAGTGATATGGAAACACCGCAAAGGATCAGATGCTACTTGGGAAGCCGAGGATGAGATGCGCAAGTTTTAACCTAGTTTGTTTATGTAATAGTTAGGTTTCGGGGACGAAACCTCTTTAAAGGGGGAAGACTTGTAACATCCTAAAATTTTAATGATGAATAAAGGAAGTTATGTTTAGTGATTTCGCGTAATTATTTGATATCGAGTAAGGAGCGGATCATGGACTTGGATTAATTGAGATGGGTTAAATGAGAATGGGATTTAAGGGATATAAATATCCCCTAAAACCCCAAAATATCTTCATTTCCATCATTTTCCTAAAAACACTCCAAAACACACACACCACCTACAACCGCCGGCGGCAGCCGAGGAGAGGGAGAGCGAGGTCCGAGAGAGAGAGAGCGGTTGGTTGTGATTAAGCAAGTAAACGAGATCCAAACAAGCCCAAAAAGGTATGGTTCTTGATCTTTGAAGTTTAAAGATCCAAGCTTTTTAGTGTATAAACGACCGAAAATGGTCGGGAAGCGTAGTGGGTGATATTGAACCAAAGCAAGGGTGTTAAAATCGCTCGAAATGCCGATCAGAAACTAAAACAGCGGCTGTCTGGGCAACTTCGCCTTCATCTGGGCAACTTCGCCTTCAAAGCGATGAACTTCGCCTGCAAGCTAAGTTCGTCTGATGAACTTCGCCTGCAAGCTAAGTTCGCCTGATGACAACTTCGCCTGAGGTCAAGTTCGCCTAATTGATAACTTCGGTCACGGCCAAGTTCGCCTAACTGGTAACTTCGCCTGAGGTCAAGTTCGCCTGATGACAACTTCGCCTGAGGCCAAGTTCGCCTAATGGATAACTTCGCTTACGGCTAAGTTCGCCTGATGACAACTTCGCCTAAATCCAAGTTCGCCTAACTGGTAACTTCGCCTAAAGCCAAGTTCGCCTAACTGGTAACTTCGCCTAAAGCCAAGTTCGCCTGAGGCTTAACTTCGCCTAAAGCCAAGTTCGATTAGAAAATAAACTAAAAGCGATAAGTTAAAGTAAGCTAATACTAGGCCATCAGAGTAGATCGGGCGAGTATTGATACGTATGTTTGTTATACAGTCAGCCGTGCACAACTGAAGAAAGGGATTACGATCAACGGTGAACGTAACCGTGTTCAGGTAAGTTTCTAGCCCCATTCCTTGTTATGTTTTCGGGGCTGTGTGCATACTTGATGTGTTGTTAATACATTTATCCTAAGTGATAAGTGTATGCCCTATGTGATATATGTGATATGTATGATCGATTGCTTGATGGTACGTGAACGGTCTTCGGATATTGCACGTACTGTCAGGTTGTAATGTTAAGTATAAGGTAAGGATGATATGTATGCTCATGCGTATAAATGTGATAAAGTTAATAAAAGAAGGAAATAAAGATGTATGGTTGTATGGTTACGAAAAGGGTACCGAGCCCTAATAATACTCGAGGTATGATGTATGGTTGTACGGTTACGAAAAGGGTACCGAGCCCTAATAATACTCGAGGTATGATGTATGGTTGTATGGTAACGAAGAGGGAATCGAACCCTTCTAATATTCGAAAACTAGGGACCAGACCCTTATAATATCTGTGATGATAGGGACCAGACCCTTATAATATCTGTGATGTTAGGGAATCGAACCCTTCTAATATTCAAAAACTAGGGACCAGACCCTTATAATATCTGTGATGATAGGGACCAGACCCTTATAATATCTGTGATGTTAGGGAATCGAACCCTTCTAATATTCGAAAACTAGGGACCAGACCCTTATAATATCTGTGATGATAGGGACAAGACCCTTATAATATCTGTGATGTTAGGGAATCGAACCCTTCTAATATTCGAAAACTAGGGACCAGACCCTTATAATATCTGTGAGGTTATAGGGCGAAAGGCTCTTTAAAAAGTATGATTATGTATGTAAGGAAAGTATGAAGGTAAAAATGAACGTATGATTATGTATGTAAAGAAAGTATGAAAGTAAAAATGAAAGTAAAAGCACTTAGGTGTATATGAAAGAAAGTTAAAAGATTAAGTATGAAATGTAAGAATGTATTGTATGATTATCTGATTAACTAGAACTCACTCAGCGTAGCTGACTTTTAGTATGCACGCAGGTGAGTAGGATGAGGCAGCTCGCTTGAGGAGACACATGGCACTGAACAAGAATCTGGCATCTGAAGACTTATGATGTGTTAATTTTAATGCTTTAATGTGAAAGACGATGAATGTTTTGAGACAAGTTACGAATTATGTAATGTTTTATGAAAGTTTTATATTCCGCATAAATGTTTTAATTAACTCTGATATTTAGAACTGTGTTTATGAGTAAATCCAACACGAAAGTAGGGTTACCGGTAACGGGGCCTTACAACTAACTTTTCATGAACATAACTCATGCGAACTATTATTGTGAACTAAATTTTTCCCCCTGGGGCTCCGCCCCATACCTCCCCGACGAGCTCAACGCCTGGTTCAATTCGCACTAATAGGTGGTTTGCTATTAGCTAATTAAATGCTTTGTAAACATTTAAATCTTATAAATTTTACAAAACATAAATGGGTTAACTTGAATGAATTTTTGTGTACCACTTCTGGCCAAAGGTGATGCGTTACATCTACCCTATCATTCAAGTCTAACTAAAGCTTTTATTAGTTTTGCCTAACATGATACAAATGTCTCACTTCTGTCCAAAGGTTATGTGTTACATTTTTATCTAGCAAAATTATCCCGTGCATAGCTAAAATAATTGTCTCACTTATGCCCAAAGGTGATATGTTATAATTGATTTGCACAAATACTTAAATATATTTTAATTCTACCCAAAGGTGATTTATTTTTTGTTTAAGTAGAAATTTTAATTATAGTTTATTAGTTTGATGTTAATAATAGACATATCATATCTTCAATAAAGTATAATGATCCACACATTAATGATCCTTTATTAATCTAATGATCATAAATTTTAATCTGTATTATTTTAGTATCCCATAATATTACTCACTATAATTTTCTTCTATAAATAACCATCTCATTCAAATCATCTACTCTAATTTTAAAACATAATATAAGTTTTACATCATAAAAATTTTCAATAACATTTAGCTCTTCTCAGTTTTGATTATCCCTCAAGACATGATATGACAATCCTACCGCTCTTTCTAATAACAATAATTCTATTGAAAACTAGAGCATAACAAAAGGGGATGAGTCAATCATAATGTCTCTTATGATAATGATAATCAAGAACTTATTTAAATAAATGTTATCACTAGAGTTATTCAACATTTAGTTTTTCCTAAGACTAATCAAAATAACTCATAAGACTCATACACTCCTTAAAAATTCTAACTATAAGGTTAAATGGCATTACTGAATACATCATAATGTACAATATCATGACCCATAAAATTAAGGGCTCACACATGAAAATAAGTACAATTTTCTAGTACATTACATACTAAATTTTCAATAGTACAATTTGATGCCTTAAGAATCAACTATAACACTCAGAAATACTAAAGAAAAATGTGTGTGTTGATCCGCAACATATGAACAAGAAAAAAGTGTGTGTGTGTGTGTGTGTGTGTATACAATGTTGTAAAAGTAGGTTTACAAGGCCAAGTACTCCCCGAGTACTCGCTACAATGTATCGAGCCGAGGCGAGTTTCTTTAACTCCGCCTAGTTACTAAGAATCGATCAAAGTTGGTCAAACTCAACAGAATCACATATAATCGGTCAACTTTAGCCAATTTTGACTTAAAAATAATACAACATAAATCATATTTCTGTAATATTAAAAAAAATATCATTTTCTTAATTAATGATTATCAAATTTTAGAATAATTTAGTATTTAAAAATATATTTCTCTTATTTATATTGATATCCTTTTATTTTATTATCAATATTAGTAAACTTATGATATTTGACATATATATTATTTCAATAAATTGATTTGCTTTATATTTAACATTTCCGAGTACTTCGAGTACACCCAACTTCCCAGTCGGCCGCCTAAGGTCCGCCTAGAGACTTTTGCAACCTTGTGTGTGTGTTTGTGTGTGTGGTACTAGAAATAAGATGTTATTCAACTCACTACCACTAAAACCTAAAAGAGGATAATTCTAAGGTTCATGAACAAAATACAAGTATTATTTCCAGCTTTAAGTTCTCTAAGGAGAAGTCTCATTGCAAAAATATGTCATTAGATTAGTCCTAAGCAACAAGACTATACATAATTCAAAAGAACAACTGGCTAATATTCATAGTTGTATATTAATGATATTTAAGTCTGCTAATCCTAATATTCCCATTAATACATGATTGGTTGAGTCTAGTTCTATATGTTTACCTAAAATCAATAAATAACAAACATGAGTGTTAGTGACAAATTTAAATATTGATGTTATTACAACCATGATAAAATGTCTTCTAATTACGCTTTATGATACCTTAAATAAACAGGAGATTAATCAGAATTTATTGCCAATACTTAAGCTACATTATGATAGTTGTGAGATTTGTATAGCCAACATAAAGTCACTCTTACCTTAAACTTTCATACTATTTGTTATCAATATCTTGAATGAAACATTTATAAAATAAAATTAGATGATACTATATACTTTCACAACTTTTGTTATCGTGAAAATTAAAAATTTAACAAAAGAAAAATGAGACCTATAAAATTCATCAATCAAAACAAAATTTCATGACAAATCATGACATGGTTGATGAGGGTGATTTTTCATATAAGCTCATTCTTAGTGATTTTAAATCATGTGTCAGATGCGCTAAACATTACATGGCTTAAGAAATAAGTATGGCTCCACCAGAAGTTATATTTCACTTACATTCGTATAACTTATTCGAACAGAATATTCAGACATAATTCTTTTATCATTTAAAAGGCTATTTGCTTGTATCTAATCTGCCTTCTATGGTCAACGTTCTTAAAGAGATCCATTCATATATACTTAATTCGGTTTATTCTAAATATGTCCCTAAGTTTATTATGACATGTAGACGTTAATGAAATCAAATCAAGTCTAACATATATATGACAGATTCCCACGTCACGTACATCATTGAAACTTCTCTTGTATTTTTCCTAGAGATATTAAAGATCAGTGGGAGCCTTAAGTGTCTCAATCATAACTTAGAAGATTTGCAAGAGGTGGGGGAATGAAAACTTGATATTATCTCAATTACACCTATTGTACAAGACACTGCTCCATCAGAACACTAATTCCATCAAAAATTATCTCTTTATAATTTACTACGACTCTTACAGAAGTTTCATTTTTTTTAAATGTAGGCATACTCCGATTTCTTACTAAAATAATCCTCACAAGAGAAACTACGACGACTTACAACATTAACTTGTTTCTCTATTAGAATCTATTGGTCTTTAAATATTGACCCTAAGCATGCAAATTTCTTAAAGGCTTCTAAGGTCAGTGGGAGCAAAAGTCTTTATAATGACTTGTTAGAAGTACAAGATGCGAGGGGAAGAGAGTCATTAAACTTTACTCTGAATTTAACTCCAATTACACCTCTTGTACACCATACTACACCAACTCTTACACACTTCGAATCCTGAGAAGTAGGAACCTAACCAAGAGCTAATCCATAAAACCAAAATTTTTAAATTACCCAATAATCAACTCAGGAGGCCATCTAGGTTTTAAAACCTACCAACTTTGATGATTATGTAGCCTCCCTAACTAAGGTTGAAATGGATATTGAAAAGTTTAATGATCCTACCTCTTATAATTAAGCCATTATCATCAAACATAATTGACTCCATAAGTCAGCGTAATGTTTTGAGATTTGGTTGAATCACCTAAAAGTGTTCATAACTAAACTAAATCCCAATAAGAAACGTTAAGACAATAAGAAGTACGATTAATTGTTTAAGTTTATATTCTAGGAGAAAATAATTATCAAATAATCTTCTTACCTATATGAGAAAAGATTTCTTTAAGGGTCATTACTGTTCTAGTAGCTTATAATAGTAAAGAGCTACATTAGATTAACATTAAACAACTTTCCCTAACAATTGACTTACATATGTAAGTTAATAAAATCCATACAAGGGTTAATGCAAAACATCAAAGTGTGATGAAATCTTAATACAATTATTTTCGTCAAGAACCAAGTGGATTAATGCACCTACCTCAAGATTAGTGGGAGCAACTAAAACAAACTTGTCCTTATATAGATGACATTCTTTTGACAAGTATATGCTATATAAGCCAAAGCATTGTTCATACATACTTTGATTTGATAGATCTCAAAGATATCCCTTACGTGATAGGTATCATAACATTCCGAGATAGACCCAGAGGGACGCTAGTTTTGTTCCATAAGTTTTACCTTAAATGCGTCCTTATGCATGTAACAAACAATATTGCTCTCCTTTAGAGGATAATAGGACCACTGAGATTATTACCTCATGCTTCGTTAAATAGAAGTCTTTTGTAGGTTCAAGTCTATACTCGTTCAGATATTACTCATATTGCGACACACTAGATATGTCTAGATTAATGCGAAACATCTAAAAGTGTATTGAAATATCATTAAAGGAAACGAGAGACTATAATTTAAAAGAAGTGAGAATTCAAACCAGTTGATCACTCTAAGCATTGTTAGTTCAAATATAACAAAATGTGATTTTTGGGATATATTCTTATGTCGGCAGATATACCTATCTCATGGAGTAATCATAATGAACTGATGGCAACCTAATCAATAAATGTTGTTGAATATTTATCAGTGGACTCATAAGTTTATAAGTTTTCTCTAAATTTTATATTGAAGACTTACTGTGATAAAGTCAGCTACCATGTTTTCTCACACAGTAACAGTTCGAGAGGTGCTGCATTAAAATTCTATAAAAAAAATAATTATTCGTTTATTAACGAATTGAGGAAACTAAATTTTCATATCGAATACATTCATGATAGGTTTAAGAATCCTATAACTAAAGGTCTATTACCCATAAGTATTATAAAAGCGCTTATAATCATGACGGGTTTATTGATGACAACGTACAACGCATATCGTACTATGAATGATTAACTATTAATTTTCAGTTTTGATATGTACATACACAACGCATATTGTATGTCTCTTAATATGTTCTGCATGCATAATGACCATGTACAACGCATATTGTATGTCTCTTAGTATGTTCTGCATGCATAATGACATATAGACACATTATTATACAAATCAAACGTTCTGAAGGGCTTGCTTGAAAATTTTGATCATAACTACTTAAGTTTTAAATAAGGACTGCAGTATAATTAATGGGGGTCTTGAGCCGATGCTCAATTCAATGACTGTATTTCTCTGCTCCAATTTAAGTTTAAAGCTGAAATGAGTGTTAATCCTGATTAGGCTTATCTAATGCTCATAATAAATGATTACTCGGCCAAGTGGGAGAATGCCAGAATAAATATTAATATATATATGACCATCATTATCATTTATATTATAATAGATCAAAATAATTAATTATACCTTATTAAATATTAGCTGGGTAATTGTTGATGGACCATATTACCTTTAATTAACTAATAAATGGTTTCCCCTTGGGTGTATATATAGAGAGAATAAATTAATATCATAAAAAAAAATCAAAGACACAAATAAAATTTTATGTGTCTCCTCTCTCCTAAACCGGGTTCCTCTCAAGAATCCTAACACTATCCTTAACTATACATCCTAAAGGGGAACTCGATCAAGATGACAAGCATGTCGACTACGTCATACTCTGCCGCGGTTACTATGACATTTGAGCCAAAACAAGGTACACCTCAGTACGTATTTACCGATTAAGCAAATAAACGCCTTTTGCGTAACAAACGAACGATTAACCGAACGGGTCGGGTTATGACCCAGATATCTCGGGGGGGCCATTTATAAGAGATATACGTTTAATACAAGCTAAAACATTAGAAATATGGCCTTAGTTTGATAGAAAACAAGTTAAACGAAAACATGCTCGTTTAACTACCCGCTATAGATTTAAACGCGAAAGATAGTTACAAACCAAGCATTGTATCATCGGTTAAGCCGAAAAAGACTTACCAAACACTTATTTGAAAATTTTTAAGCGATCCATGAAAATATTTTTGATTTTTACAAACATATAGTATGTTTTTATAATTTTACTCAAAACTAGCCGAAAAACACTCGTTTTCGCACTTTTTAACGCACCCGATAAGTTTTTCGCGCCAAAACCGAACCCGAACTAAATTTGGACTGGGCTTTTCGTATTTGGGCTTGAGAAACCAGATCATTGGGCCAAAACAGCCCAACATGGGCCCATAAGGAGTCCCGATCGCAGCAGCAGGCCACCCCGATTTTTTTTATAAAACTTATTCCACAAGCTTGTTTATTCATTATAACTTAAAAAAAGTTGAGGTCCAAGCAGCTGAAACCTGATTTTTCTAGAATCCTTCAAACCCTAAGGTAAGGAGCTTAAATAAGTAACTTTTGTACTTGTTTAACCTTGATTAATACCATAAAAACATGTCTTGATTACTAAAAATCATTCCTAACAATGTAAAATTCCTAAAAATGGTCCATAAACATGTTTTGATCATACACATGGTAAGGAACCTGTTTTGATAGTTTTTTGGCCATAAACACGGATTAAAGGGTTGAAACGGCGTTTTTACGGCTCAAAAGTTCGGTTTCATACCCTAACCGAAACCCTATGTTAAGGGGCTGTTATGTTGATGAAAATTTCTTAGTTAGTGATATAGGATTTGTATCTAGCTTGAATAGAAGCACAAGAACCTGAAAACTTGATTAGAAGGGCGAAATCGAACCAAAATCACTAACGTAATGCCGAAAGACTCGCTTACGGGCTGTTTAGGTTAAGGTTGTGATGTGCATAATATTAGGCCTTGAAATTTTTCAGGAACATCAGGGATCATGTCAATGAGTCCCTGTTCAAATTTGGTAATTTTTCGACCATCCGAGAGTATTTGGCGAATTTATTACCTAATTGGGACGTTTATTTGGGAAAAATAACTAAAATACTTCAAAAATTATGAAATTTTTTTGGGAACTCAGATTTGATGTATCTTGATCACATATGAGTTTTGTTATCATGTGGAGAAGTCTAATGGTGTTTTGTGTGTATGCGTTTGTGTGAATTTTTATAGCCGAATTTGGGCCGAAAAGAATATTACACGAGCTTTTTACATTCTGGAATTGATACAGGTTGTTTTGGGACATGATTTGAGTATTCAGGAATTTTTTTGGAATTTTTGGAAATTTTTTGGGGTAAACGGACGATTTTCAGGCGAAATATAGCTGATAAAATGAATTTTTATAAATTAATAAATCAGTAAATAAATTCCAGAAATATTTTTATAAAAATCTACATATTTTAATTGATAAGTGGCTAAATTTTCATAATTTAATAATTAACGGTTAATTAATTATGCTAATTTGAATATTAAACAAATTCAGTTTTTATAAAATCCGGCAAGTTCGCGATTAACGAATCTGCGGGAATATCAAAACACCAGAGTAATCAAAAATCATATTTTTGGACTAATTAAGTAAAAATGAACTTTTCTATGAGAAACCTGAACAATCCGGGTGGATTGTGCGCGTCTCTTCTTAAATCAAACTAAATAAACGGAAACGGGCTCGTGGCTAATTCGGGACCCCAGTATGTGATCCTTCTTTATAACTTAATCATTTTATTAACCAATACATTTACCCAAGCTTATTTTCCCATAACTGTTTTCTGAACGCGTAAACGAACAACTTGGCCCGCCCAGGAAAACGGGAATCTGAGCCAAGTTCAGTTTTAAGTATTAGACATTGAACAACATCACAACCTAAGCCTACTGCCACTTTCTGGGCGTTCCAGCTACACCCAGATTAGTTATACTGCCCAGTTTAGTATTGAGATTATAATAATATTATAATATTAATATTATTATAATATTGATTATAGGAACTACTGATAGCGGACCGAACAAACCACGAGCTGATACAGTACTGATTATCTACTAAACCGTGAGTTTCATGACCCCACTCTTTAAACAGTTTTTCGAACTTTTTGGGTGAAAAGCATGTTTGATTACATATACATACCTGAAACATGTATTGATGTGAATTATCTAAGTGCTAACACACGAAAGTCCCCACTAACACAGTGATTAACTTCGAGCCGGTGGCTTGTGAATAGTACTATTGGTTTGACAAACCCAAACGGAGCCGGCATGTATTGCTGAGACTTTACCCCGTTTGCACATGACCATAATTATACAACACGCTATGTAGTGTTAGACATAGCTACTTGGGGCATGTTGTGGACGGAAAGGGCCCACAATGGTTGATTGAGCGTGGGAAATGGATGCACGCAGCATATACAGTCAAGGCTTCACTGTAGCTTAGCATAATTACATCATTTACATACATACATACATACTTATTTCATGATTACAAGTGTTGACTTGTGAATACTTATTACTGTTTTCTTGAAACTCGTGAAACTCACCAACTCTAGTAGTTGACCCGTTTTAAACTGCTTTTCAGGTGTACCTAAATCGGAATGATTTGGTGATCTATTACATGCCCAAGGTGTGTGGTTGATGCTATGTGAATAGAAGCAAGGATACTAGTAGTAAGATCGTATAGTTAACGAACTAGTTTTGTTTGAATCACCTAGACTGTAAAACAATGATAGAACAATGAAATGTAATAAATTGTAAATTAGTTTGTAATGTTTCTTTATAAACAATGTGTTGATACCAGAGGTGTCTGTTACATTCCCGTTTTACGCTTCCGCTTTGTGCTAGTCGGGGTGTGACAGAAGTTGGTATCAGAGCCATTGGTTATAAAGGATTAGGTTATCCCTTAGGGTATGTAAAATATAACGGTAGGCTCGATTAACTTTGGGAAATATTTAAATAATAATTTAATATTATATACTGATGGATGTCGGGATGAACTTGTAGGGCAAGTGAGTTATTGTGGTCCGGAACATAATAACAGACTTGCTTGTACGAGGGAATTCGGGGAGAAGTCGCGGAACGTGTGGTTAGGTAAAAGTGGCAACATATGTGTATAAAAGGTAATGTGAAAGTATATATATATGTAACACTCATACGTGCTTAATTGAACAAGGTGTATGAATACGTGTATGTACGATACTGTTGATGACGGCAAATTTTACTATGAATATTATATTCATTTATATTCAATATTGATTTAAATAATAATAATTAAAATTTTAATAAAACTAATATTATATTTTAATATAATTAATACTAAATTTGGTTTAATTAATTAATCTTTTCGACAATAGTTAGCGCTAGCAATAGTTATTATTCTTATAACTAACCTTTGTGCAGAGTCATGTCAAGGAATAACGAGTACGTACCGGAAGAAGAACCGGTAATCTCTGTTGAGGAGGATCCAGAGGAGGAATCCGAGGAGAATCCAGAAGAGGAGGAGGACGACGAAGAGGTGGAAGAAGAAGTTATATGTAGAGAGCAACCCAGGAATGTGCCTGATTTATCCGGCTACAGATGCGATAGTTATCCACCCAGGTCACCACGCAGGGATCAAAACGAAGTTAATAGTCAGTATCGTTCACCTGCTAGTGTAGCCCGATCACCCACTCCACCCATTCACCTATCGCCAACGACTTCAGCTACTGCGCGAGTCTGACAGACTGCTCGTATTCGGGTAACCCCGATTGACCTACCTCGATTCCATTCAGATCTACCCACGACCGGGGAGGACCTTCACGTCCTAGGGTGGATACTTCATCTTCCCGTTCATTGAGTATACCTACCCCTCGCCCTGACCTCCCAAACGCAGGAGACAACTCTTGGATGGCTGTCCTGACTGACCGTGTGATAGACCACTCGATAGCCATAGCTAACATTAACAGGAGAGGAGGGACGTGACCTAGTACTTATCGACGTTACATCAGATAGTACTGAACTTGCAGCAGTCAGATGCCTACCACCACTGGTGTTTGGATATGGTGACAGTTCGGCTGTGGAACTGTTACTGGGTGATTACGGTGCTGTTATTTTTATGTTTGTGGCTAGCCTATCGTCTGTATGGATAGATGCGGAATATTACAAATATGTGTACGTGATATTTTGATACTCCATGTATGTATATAGTAGTATGTTATGTTAATATGGGGCACAATTTTATACATTATTGCAAGCACTGACCCTTATAGGGTTAAGTCTAACAGTCACTTAGTGACAGATTTTGATATATACATGCAAGCACTGGCCTTTATCAGGCCAAGTCTATGTACCTTTTAATATCAATGTAAGGAACAATTTGTGAAATGTCAGTATGTTATCTGGTTTACCTGTACAACATTTATTGTGATTATTATTACACAGTGCCGTAGACTGGAATTAGTATTAATTGGCTTATATTTTGTTTATCATTATAGAACGACCCAAAGGAAGCAAACCCTATGACTGAGGCAGAAATAGCCGAGATGATTGCTCGGCAAATGCAGGCAGCAATACCACTTATTGTAACACAAGTAACTGCTGGTGTTAATGCCAATATACAAACAAACCAGCAACAAATCAATAATGCTCCCCCAACCAACAATGAAACAGTTACAAATAACAGTCCCCCACCTAATACAAATGCCCCTACCAATGCAAATAATCCCCCACCTGATGCAAATAATGTCAACAACAATAATCCCCCACCGAACCCAAACAATAACAATAACAACCCTAATCCCCCTCGAAGGGAATATTCGATCAAAAACTTTATGGCCTGTAAACTGATTGATTTCAAGGGCACTGAAAGGGCCAAACGGGTTAATCAAATGGATCGAAAAGACTGAATCTGTCCTCAATATCAGCAATTGTCCACCCGAAAACATTGTCAAGTATGTTGCCTCTACATTTACTGATCACGCATTAATGTGGTGGAACACTACGGTGCAGATAAAAGGTAAGATACGGTAAATCGCATGACATGGGCCGAACTCAAAACATTGATGCTAGAACATTTCTGCCCAAAGAACGAAATTCAAAGATTAGAACATGAACTCTGGAGCCTTGAAATGAAAGGAGCGGATCATTTGGGATACACGAACCGCTTCAATGAACTGGCTCGTTTAGTACCATGGTTAGTAACTCCTGAAAATAAACGAATTGAACGTTATATTTGGGGTTTAGCCCCGGAAGTGAGGAGTTTAGTGAATGCTATTGGTCATACATCGTTTGAGAATGCCGTGACTCAAACCGGCATTGTAACTTTGACTTGGTAAGGAGTGGAGTATTGAAATGGCCGGGGAATCAACGGGAATGAAGCGAACTGACTACGGGATGAGATCACAAGGAGGACAATCAAGCAAGCGTGCACGCCCGACAATACAAAATTATTGTCATGAGCAGTTCTGAGGTGAAACGAGACAGGAACAAGGGACCATGGCCAAAATGTGATAAATGTAGTTTTCATCATGTGGGTGAGTGTAGGCCGTTAATCTGTCTAAAGTGTGGGAGAACGGGGCATAATGGCCCCAGTTGTAGAGTCAGTATGGGAATTGTCAACCGACCAACCTAAGCAACTCAACCTCGTCGTTCGCAACCACCTAGACCGCAACCGATTCGTCAACAACCTAAACAACAAATCACAGCACCAGCAAACCGCCGTGCTTGCTATGAATGTGGTAGTACGGAGCATTTTAGAAAAGACTGCTCCAAGCTGAATCAAGGAGCAGTCACCGGTCGGAACCAAGCATCAATCTCTGGGCGTCTCGGGGACGTGCGTTTGTTACCGGGTCAGGAGAAGCACGACAAGACCCGAATGTTGTAACAGGTACATTCGTTGTTTCTGATCAATATGCTTCTATATTATTTGATACTGGTGCCGATAGAAGCTTTGTTTCCACTAGCTTTGTATCCCTGGGTAATATGCCAGTTAGTGAACTAACAAATCCCTATATTATAGAACTCGCTAACGGTAACTCTATAACTGTCAACCAAATAGTCCAAAACTGTTCCATTATTCTTAATGACCACCCATTCCTTATTGACCTACTCCCGGTAGAGTTAGGAAGTTTTGATGTTATTGTCGGCATGGACTGGTTAACCAAGAATAAGGCAGAGATTGTGTGTAACGACAAGACGGTTAAAATTCCCCTTCCGGAAGGTGAAATGATTATGGTACAGGGAGAGAAGTCTGGTTCGATATTACCTCTCGTGTCTCATCTTAAAGTGTTGAAATGTTTATGCCAAGGTTGTATGGCATTCTTGGCAAACGTGACTATAAAGAACCCTGATGAGAAACGCATAGAAGAGATTCCCGTTGTACGTGAATACACCGATGTCTTTCCCGATGATCTACCTGGATTACCACCGAACCGACAGGTTGAATTCCGTATTGACTTAATACCAGGATCAGCCCGTATTGCTAAGGCACCTTACCGACTGGCACCCTCTGAAATGCAAGAATTATCTAACCAGTTACAGGAGTTGTTAGATAAGGGTTTCATTCGTCCTAGTTATTCTCCTTGGGGAGCACCGGTATTATTCGTAAAGAAGAAAGATGGAAGTTTTAGAATGTGCATTGATTACCGGGAATTAAATAAAGTTACCATCAAGAACCGATACCCTCTTCCACGAAGATGACTTGTTTGACCAACTTCAAGGGGCAAACTATTTCTCAAAAATTGATCTTCGATCCGGTTACCATCAAGTTAAGATTCAAGAGGAAGATGTGTCTAAAACGGCGTTCCGAACTCGTTATGGCCACTATGAATTCTTAGTTATGCTGTTCGGACTAACTAATGCTCCCGTAGTTCTCATGGATCTTATGAATCGAGTTTGTAAACCGTATCTCGACAAATTCGTTGTCGTGTTTGTTGATGACATTTTGATATATTCGAAAACCAAGGAGGACCACGAGCAGCATTTACGAACTATCTTGGAGTTGTTGAAGCAGGAAAAGTTATATGCCAAGCTGTCAAAATGTGAATTCTGGCTACAAGAGGTACAATTTCTAGGGCATGTTGTTAACCGACACGGTATTCATGTAGACCCGAGCAAAATTGAAGCCATCAAAAATTGGCAGGCCCCAAAGTCACCGAAAGAAATCCGCCAATTTTTGGGTTTAGCTGGGTATTATCGGCGCTTTATTGCTAACTTTTCCAGCATAGCCCAACCTCTAACTCTTTTGACTCAAAAAGATCGTGCTTACGTTTGGGGAGAAGAACAAGAAGCGGCTTTTCAATTGCTGAAACATAAACTATGTCAAGCCCCGATACTGAGTCTTCCAGAGGGAACTGATGATCTGGTAGTTTATTGTGACGCGTCCCGGAAAGGTTTAGGGTGCGTACTTATGCAAAGAAACAAAGTCATAGCATACGCTTCTCGACAATTAAAGGTGCACGAGAAGAATTATACCACCCATGATTTGGAACTGGGCGCGGTTATTTTTGCACTTAAGATCTGAAGGCACTATTTGTATGGCACCAAATGTACAGTATACACCGACCACAAGAGCCTACAGCATATTCTCGACCAGAAAGAACTAAACATGAGGCAAAGGAGATGGGTTGAGCTGTTGAACGATTATGACTGTGAGATTCGATATCATCCGGGCAAGGCTAATATAGTAGCAAATGCTTTGAGTAGAAAAGACAGGATCAAACCACTACGGGTCCGAGCACTTGGAATGATAGTCCAAACCAGTTTCACTGAACAAATTCGTGTTGCTCAAAACGAAGCTCTGAAAGGAGATCACTTAGAAGATGAAAACTTGCATGGGACCGAACAACATTTTGAAGAAAGAACTGATGAAATTCTATACTACAAAAATCAAGTTTGGATTCCCACTTTCAGCAATCTGCGTGACTTGATCATGGACGAAGCCCATAAGTCCAAATACTCCATTCACCCTGGAACAGATAAGATGCATAAGGACTTGAAGGAGTATTATTGGTGGCCCGGTATGAAGAAGGATATAGCCACGTATGTCAGTAAATGTTTAACCTGTGCAAGGGTTAAAGCCGAATATCAAAAGCCTTCGGGAATGTTGCACCAACCGGAAATACCACAATGGAAATGGGAACAAATTACCATGGATTTTGTAACACACCTCCCAAAAACTTCCCAAGGGAATGATGCAATATGGGTGATAGTTGACCGACTAACAAAATCTGCACACTTTCTTCCAATCCGAACCACTTACACAACCGAAAAACTTGCTCACATTTACATAAATGAAATCATGTCCCGACACGGCATACCCGTTTCAATTATTTCTGATCGTGATAGCCATTTCACCTCTCGTTTCTGGCAAGCCGTACAAGAAGCTTTGGGAACCCGAATTGACCTAAGTACCGCCTACCATCCCCAAACCGACGGTCAATCTAAGCGAACCATTCAAACCTTAGAAGATTTGCTTCGCGCTTGTGTACTAGACTTCGGTGGAAATTGGGATCAACATCTTCCACTGGTTGAATTTTCGTACAACAATATCTATCACAGTAGCATTCAAGCGGCACCATATGAAGCGCTGTACGGGCAGAAATGTAGATCACCCTTGTGTTGGACTGAGGTGGGAGATACCCAAATTACACGATCTGACTTGATTCAAGAAACCACCGACAAAATCCGTAAAATTACAAGTAAATTGAAAATCGCCCGAGATCGACAGAAAAGCTATGCTGATGTTCGTAGAAAGCCGTTATCCTTTGAAATAGGCGACAAAGTTTTCCTGAAAGTATCCCCGTGGAAAGGCGTCATTCGATTCGGAAAAACCGGTAAACTAGCTCCGCGATATATTGGACCATATGAAGTCATTTCCAAGATCGGTCCTGTAGCTTACCGACTGAAATTACCTTTGGAGTTGAGTTCTATTCACGATGTCTTTCACGTTTCGAACCTGAAAAAGTGTCTTACCGATGAAACCGAAATCGTGATAAACGAAAAAACTAAATTTCGTTGAAGAACCAGTGGAAATATTAGAGGGAAAAAAAACAATTAAGACACAACAAAATCTCTCTAGTCAAAGTTCGATGGAACTTAGAACGGGGACCCGGATTCACGTGGTAGCGGAAATCCGAATTCAAAAAGAAATACCCGCACTTGTTTCCAAACAAAGACAAATTTGAATAATCAAATTTCGGGGACGAAATTTTCTAACGTGGGGAGAATGTGACATTTGAGCCAAAACAAGGTACACCTCAGTACGTATTTACCGATTAAGCAAATAAACGCCTTTTGCGTAACAAACGAACGATTAACCGAACGGGTCGGGTTATGACCCAGATATCTCGGGGGGGGGGGGGGGGGCATTTATAAGAGATATACGTTTAATACAAGCTAAAACATTAGAAATATGGCCTTAGTTTGATAGAAAACAAGTTAAACGAAAACATGCTCGTTTAACTACCCGCTATAGATTTAAACGCGAAAGATAGTTACAAACCAAGCATTGTATCATCGGTTAAGCCGAAAAAGACTTACCAAACACTTATTTGAAAATTTTTAAGCGATCCATGAAAATATTTTTGATTTTTACAAACATATAGTATGTTTTTATAATTTTACTCAAAACTAGCTGAAAAACACTCGTTTTCGCACTTTTTAACGCACCCGATAAGTTTTTTCGCGCCAAAACCGAACCCGGACTAAATTTGGACTGGGCTTTTCGTATTTGGGCTTGAGAAACCAGATCATTGGGCCAAAACAGCCCAACATGGGCCCATAAGGAGTCCCGATCGCAGCAGCAGCCCACCCCCATTTTTTTTATAAAACTTATTCCACAAGCTTGTTTATTCATTCTAACTTATAAAAAGTTGAGGTCCAAGTAGCTGCAACCTGATATTTCTAGAATCCTTCAAACCCTAAGGTAAGGAGCTTAAATAAGTAACTTTTGTACTTGTTTAACCTTGATTAATACCATAAAAAACATGTCTTGATTGCTAAAAATCATTCCTAACCATGTAAAAATCCTAAAAATGGTCCATAAACATGTTTTGATCATACACATGGTAAGGAACCTGTTTTGATTGTTTTTTGGCCATAAACACGGATTAAAGGGTTGAAACGGCGTTTTTACGGCTCAAAAGTTCGGTTTAATACCCTAACTGAAACCCTATGTTAAGGGGCTGTTATGTTGATGAAAACTACTTGGTTTGTGATATAGGATTTGTATCTAGCTTGCATAGAAGCACAAGAACCTGAAAACTTGATTAGAAGGGCGAAATCGAACCAAAATCACTAACGTAATGCCGAAAGACCTCGCTTACAGGCTGTTTAGGTTAACGTTATGATGTGCATATTATTAGGCCTTGAAATTTTTCAAGAACATCAGGGATCATGTCAATGAGTCCCTGTTCAAATTTGGTAAATTTTCTACCATCCGAGAGTATTTGGCGAATTTATTACCTAATTGGGACGTTTATTTGGGAAAAATAACTAAAAATACTTCAAAAATTATGAAATTTTTTTGGGAACTCAGATTTGATGTATCTTGATCACATATGAGTTTTGTTATCATGTGGAGAAGTCTAAAGGTGTTTTGTGTGTATGCGTTTGTGTGAATTTTTATATCCGAATTTGGGCCGAAAAGAATATTACACGAGCTTTTTACATTCTGGAATTGATACAGGTTGTTTTGGGACATGATTTGAGTATTCAGGAATTTTTTTGGAATTTTTGGAAATTTTTTGGGGTAAACGGACGATTTTCAGGCGAAATATAGCTGATAAAATGAATTTTTATAAATTAATAAATCAGTAAATAAATTCCAGAAATATTTTTATAAAAATCTACATATTTTAATTGATAAGTGGCTAAATTTTCATAATTTAATAATTAACGGTTAATTAATTATGCTAATTTGAATATTAAACAAATTCAGTTTTTATAAAAACCGGCAAGTTCGCGATTAACGAATCTGCGGGAATATCAAAACACCAAGAGTAATCAAAAATCATATTTTTGGACTAATTAAGTAAAAATGAACTTTTCTATGAGAAACCTGAACAATCCGGGTGGATTGTGCGCGTCTCTTCTTAAATCAAACTAAATAAACGGAAACGGGCC